>NW_006921599.1:69072-87015 GCF_000298275.1 Orycteropus afer afer
CTCCTTTGCCCTTCCAATGTGTTATCTATTTCTGACAATTTAGTATTAATCTTCTGGATTTCTATGTGTAGATTTAGAATCATTTCTAATTTTTCATTTATTTTGTCATTTTGTTCTTGTATTTTCTTCCAAGATTCTTGTAAGGTTTTTTCCTGTTTTCTTTGGTCTGTCTCCCAATGCATTGAAGATACCTAAAGATAATTCTTTTGAATTCCTTATCAGAAAGTTCCAATGCTTCTTCTTCCTCAGGGATGTATTCTGGGTCTGTATCCTGCTCCCTTGGTTCTATCACTTTATCCTGTTTCTTTGTGTGGACTGTGATGGTCTGTTGTCTCTGAGGCATCATGGCATTATTGAATTTAGATCTCTGTTAGCTGTTTGTGAAGAGGAACCAAGGGTGATTCAGGCTCTTCTTGGTGGTTTTTTATCGTTGGCCCATTGTTGGAGAAGGAGGTAGTGGCTGTCACTCAGTAAGTAAAGTTTCAGGAGGTGTGGGTGTAGTTGTGTCTTATGGGGACTGTTGTTGTCTCCCACTTAATCTGACACATATTACAATTGAATAACCTTCAAAAAAACGTGTCAGTCTTGCAGGTCCCGAGTGTCCTTGAGGTTGCTGGAAAGCAGAACATGTTCTTAAGCCCCAGGAATCTGCGAGAGTGCTGACTCTTTAAATATCCACAAGAGTCAAGCCACTTTTTAAACCTTCAAAATGGCAGCATCTCCAGACTGGCAAAAGTCCACAGCTCAGTCCCCCTTTATCTTCACCTTCTCCGTTTGTTCCCCAGCCACTGTGCACAGTCCTCTGTGCAGTCCCTGGCTAGCAGGGTGGATTTTAGGTTAATTCTTAAGTCCTACTACCCCAGGAATCTGCAAGAGCACTGTCTCTTTAAATATCCAAAATAGTCAAGCCGCTTTTTAAGCCTCCAAAATGGCGGCACCCTCTGGACCAGCAAAAGTCCACAGCTCAGCTCACCTTTCTCTTCACCTTCTCTGTTTGTTCCCCAGCCACCGTGCACAGTCCTCCGTGCAGTCCCTGGCTAGCAGAGTGATTTTTAGGTTAATTCTTAAGTCCTACCACCACTCAGGAATCTGCAAGCTGTCTGTGCCATCATAATCTCTCACAACCTTTGCCAGACCGCAGCTCAGTATGTCTCCATTTTTGGTATTTTCACACAAATTCTTCTGCTAGTTGGGGTTTAGTCCACTTCTATATCCTTCCCTTCAAGGTTCAGGGGTCTAGGATTAACAAATTGTGGATAACATTGAAAAGAATGGGAATTCCAGAACACTTAACTGTACTCAGGAGAAACCTGTACATTGACCAGGAGGCTGTCATTTGAATGGAACAAGAGGACACTGCATGGTTTAGAGTCAAAAAGGGAATGCATCAGGGTTGTGTCTTTACGATACTTATTCAATATATATGCTGAGCAAATAATCTGAGAAGTTGGACTATATGAAGAAGAAAGTGGCATCAAGATTGGAGGAAGAATTATAAAAAAAAAATCTGTGATACACTGACGACACAACTTTGCTTGCTGCAAGTGAAGGTGACTTGAAGCACTTACTGATGAAGATTGAAGAATACAGTCTGCAGTATGGATTACATCTCAATGTAAAGAAAACAAAAATCCTCACAACTGGACCTATAAGCAGCATCATGATCAATTGGGAAAAAATTGAAGTTGTCAAAGACTTCACATTGCTTAATTCTACAATTGATGCCAATGGAAGAAGCAGTCAGGACAATAGATGACGTACAACACTGGGAAAGTTGGATGCAAGGGACCTCTTTGAAGTGCTGAGGAGCAAGGATTGGATGTCTTCTTGAGGACTAAGGTGTGCCTGACACAAGCCATGATATTTTCAATCACCTCATGTGCATGTGAGAGCTGGACAATGAATAAGGAAGAGTGAAGAAGAGTTGATGCTTTTGAGTTGTGATGCTGGCAAAGAATGGTAAAAGTACCATGGACTGCTAAAAGAACTAACAGATCTGTCTTGGAGGAAGTGCAGCCAAAATGCTCCTTGAAAGTGAGAATGGCCAGACTTCATCTCACCTACTTTGGTGATGTTGTCAGAAGGGACCAGTCCCTGGAGAAGGATGTCATGCTTGGTAAGGTAGAGGGTCGATGAAAGAGGGGAAGTCCTTCAATAAGATGGATTGACACGTTGGTGACGGTGGTCTCAAGGATAGCAAGGATCATGGAGCTGGCACGGGACTGGGCAGTGTTTCGTTCTGCTGTGCATAGGGTCACTATGAGTTAGACATGACTCAACGGCACCTAACAACAACAACAATAGATCTCCTAAAAAAGTTACTCTCTTATTTTGCAAAGAGAAAACAGTTATTAGATATTGCTGAATTAATTCAAACTAATTCTGACCGTATGTGTGTCAAAGCAGAACTGGGCTTCTTTTTCAGAAACAGATAGTAAGGACTTTGCTCTGAGGCACTGATGCCTGGACTTGAATCTGCCACCTTTCAGTTAACAGCTGAGCATGCTAAACATTTGCACCACTCAGAAACAGAGAGACAACCTGTTGTTGTTAGGTGCCATCAAGTCATCTGTGACTCATGCACAGCAGAACAAAACATTGTCCAGTCCTGCCCCAGCCTCAAAGTCTATGCTGTACTTTAGCTCATCAATTGCAGCTACTGAATCTTGTTGAAGCTCTTCCCCTTTCTTTCCTGACCCTCTACTTTACCAAGCATCATGTCCTTGTCCAGGAAATGGTCCCTTCTGACATGAACAAAGTACATGAGATGAAGTCTGGCCATTCTCACTTCTAAGGAGCATTCTGACTGCACTTCTTCCAGGCAGATTTGTTTGTTCTTTCATCAATCCATGGTATTTCCAGGATTCTTTGCCAACAACACAATTTAGAGGCATTGAATCATCTTCTATCTTCCTTATTTGTTGTCCAGATTTCATATGAATATAAGGTGATTGAAAATACCATGGTTTGAGTTAGGCATAACATAGTCTTCAAAGTGACATCTTTGCTTCTTAACACATTAAAGAAGTCTTTTGAAACTGATTTTTGCAATGAAACTTCAGATTTCTTTTTTTTTTTTTTTTTTTAACACATTTTGTGTTGTTTTGTTGTTAGGTGCCGTCGAGCCATTTCTGACTCATAGCAACACTATGCACAGCAGAACGAAACACTGCCCAGTCCCACGCCAGCTCCACAATCCTTGTTATACATGAGCCCATTGCCACAGCTAGTGTATCAATCCATATTCTTGAGGGCCTTCCCCTCCTTCATCGACCATCCACCTTACCAATCATGACAACCTTCTCCAGGGAATGGTCCCTTCTGACAACATAACCAAAGTAGGTGAGACGAAGTGTGGCCATTCTCACCTCCAAGAAGCATTCTGGCTGTACTTCCTCCAGGACAGATTTGTTAGATCTTTTAGCAGTCCATGGTACTTTTAGCATTCTTCACCAGAACCACACTCAAAAGCATCAACTTCTTTTTGGTCTTCCTTATTCATTGTCCAGCTCTCAAATGCATATGATGTGATTGAAAATACCACAGCTTGTGTCAGGCACACCATAGTCCTTAAGGAGATATCTTTGCTCTTCAGCACTTGACAGAGGTCCTTTGCAACTGATTTGCTCAGTACTATACATCATCTGATGTCCTGACTGCCGCTTCCATTGGCATTTTAGAACCGAGCAATCTGAAGTCTTTGACAACTTCAGTCTTTTCTCATTGATTGTGATGCTGCTTGTAGATCCAGTTTTGTTTTCTTTATATTGAGATGTAATCCATAGTGCAGACTGTATTCTTCAATCTTCATTAGTAAGTGCTTCAAGCCATCCTCACTTTCAGCAAGCAAAGTTGTGTCATCAGTGTATCACAGGTTGTTAATGATTCTTCCTCTAAACCTGATGCCACGTTCTTCTTCATATTCTTCTTCATAGTCCAGATTCTTACATTATTTGCTCAGCATATAGATTGAATAAGCATGGCGAAAGGATACAACTCTTATGCACTCCCTTCTTAATTTTAAACTATGCAATGTCCTCTTGTTCTGTTCAAATGACAACCTCCTGGTCTATGTACAGGTTCCTCATGAGTACAATCAAGTGTTCAGGAATTCCCATTCTTCTCAATATTACCCATAATTTGTTATGATCCACTCAATTGAGTGTCTTTGTATAGGCAACATCTTTCTGGTATTCTTTGCTTTGAGCCAAGATCCATCTGACATCAGCAATGATATCCTTCGTTCTGCATCCTCTTCTGAATCCAGCTTGCCTTTCTGAAAGTTCTCTGTCAATATATTGTTTCAACCATTTTTGAATTATCTTTAGTAAGATTTTACTTGCATGCAATATTAATGACACACAAACACACACTACCATCAAGTCAGATCCGACTCATAGAGACCCTTCCATGAGTTTCTGAGGGGGTATTACTATGGAAGTAGATTGCCCAACCTTCCTTCCAAAGAGTGGCTGGTGGGTTTGAACTGCCAGCCTTCTGGTTAGTAGTCTAAATGCCTTATGCACTAGGCCGCCAGAGCTCCTGATATTAATGATATTGTTTGCTAATTTCCACATTCTGTGGGACCACCTTTCTTTGGAATGGGTACAAATATGGATTTCTTCCAGTAAGTTGGCCAGGTAGCTGTCTTCCAAATCTTGGTTATGCCAAGGTATTCTGTCACTTCCTGGTCCCTTGTTTTTTGACAATTCCTTCAGTGCAGCTTCAACTTCTTCCTTCAGTACCATTGGCTCTTGATCATATGGCTCCTCCTGAAATGGATGAAGATTGACGAGGTCTTTTTGGTACAATGGCTCTGTGTATTCTTTCCATCTTCTTTTAATACTTCCTGCATCATTTAATATTTCGCCCATAGAATTTTTCAATATTGCAACTCAAGGTTTATTTTTTTTCCTCAGTTCTTTCAGCTTGAAAAATGCCAAGTGTGTTCTTCCCTTTTGGTTTTCTAACTCCAGATCTGTGCATATTTCATTATAGTAATTAGCTTTGTCTGATAGAGCTGCTCTTTGAAATTTTCTGTTCAGCTCTTTTATCTTGTCATTTTTTTCCATTTGCTTTAGCTACTCCCCATTCAAGGGCAAGTTTCAGAGTTTCTTCTGACACTTTTTTTTTTTTTTTTCCTTTTTTGTCTTTTTACTGACCTCTTGCTTTCCTCATGGATGATGTTCTTGATGTCATCCCACAATCCTTCTGGCCTGGGGTCATTGGTGTTTAATCCATAAAATCTATTTTTTAGATAATCTCTAAATTCAGGAGGGATATATTCAAGGTCATATTTTGGCTCTCGTGGACTTGTTTTAATTGTCTTCAACTTCAAGTTGAACTTGCATATGAGCAGTTGATGGTCTGTTCCACATCAGCTTGGCTTTGTTTTGGCTGAAGATATTGAGCTCTTCCATCTCCTCCTGCCTCAGATGCAGTCGGTTTGATTCCTGTATACTCCATTTGGTGAAGTCCACTTGTATAGCCACCATTTGTGTTGCTGAAAAAAGGTATTTGCAATGAATTACTCGTTGGTCTTGCAGAATTCTACCATGTGATCTCCAGCATTATTTCTGTCACGAAGGCCAAATTTTCCAACCAGTAACTTCTTTGTTTCCAAATTTTTCATTCCAGTCACCAGTGATAATTAACACATCTTGATTTCATGTTCAGTCAATTTCAGACTGCAGAAATTGTTAAAATTCTCAATTTCCTCATCTTTGGCTTTGGTGGTTGGTGCATAAATTTGAATAATAGTAGTATTAAGTGATCTTCCTTGTAGGTTTGTGAATAATATCCTATCACTGAGAGCATTGTGTTTCAGGATAGATCTTGACACATTCTTTGTGACAATGAGTGGCATACCATTCCTCTTCAATTTGTCATTCATGACATAGTAGATCATATGACTGTCTGATTCAAAATAGCCAAAACCAGTTCATTTTAGCTCACTTACACCTAGGATATTGATCTTTATGTGTTTCATTTCATTTTTGACAACTTCTATTTTTCCTAGGTTCATACTTGCTACATTCCATGTTCCTATTATTAATGGATATTTGCAGCTTTTTCTCCTCAATTTGAGCCGGGCTGCATCAGCAAATAGAGGTCTCAAAAGCTTTACTTTATCCATATAAGTAAGGTTGGTTCTACTCTGATGATGCAGCTCTTTCCCACTCATATTTTGAAAGCCTTCTGGCCTATGGGGGTGGTTTTCCTGCACTGTATAGAACAATGTTTCTGGGCTGTTCATAAAGTTGCCCAGTTATGTATCAGACAGTGTTTCTCTGCTATTCATAAGGTTTTACCTGGCCAATTCTTTGAGAAGTCTCTTCCTTCTTCCTAGTTTATCTCAGTCTGTAAACTGGGTCAAAACTTGTGTACATGTGCAACCCTGCTGGCATTACAGACATTGGTGACACAGCCTCAAGCCTCACAGCAACACGCAGCCACCACAGTATGACAAACTGACAGACAAGTTTGTCTTCCTTAGCTATTCAAAACCTCTCTGCCCTGCCTTTACCTGGATCCCATGGCTCTATCATCCCTGGCTTTCCACCCCCCTTCCTGCCTCATGGGTTTAGGCCTGTGTCCCTCTCCTTACCTGGGTTCCCTTGGCTCTCTCTTGTCCCCACCTCCTCCCCTGCCTCCCACCTCTGGGTGTGGGGCCTGTCTGCCTCCTCTTACCTGAGTTCCCGTTGCTCTGTCTGTGAAAAAATACATTTTATTAAAATACAGCTTACGTACAGGGAATTACACAAAACTGAAGTGATATGGGTCAATACATGTTTTTTTTTTTTTTTTTTTTTTCCCCAAGTACTCTCTCCCCTCTCCTCTTCCCTCTGGTAAACAACAAAAAAAGTTTCCTTCCATATATAGACTTTCCTTGATTTTCACAATAATGAATTAATACTTTATTTGTCCTTCTGTGATTGACTTATTTTACTCCGCATAATGTCCTACAAGTTCATCCACATTACATGGTGTTTTGCAGATTCTACATTACTCTTTAGTGTTGCATAGTATTCCATTGTGTGTATGTGCCATAGTTTGGTTATCCATTCTTCTGGTGATGGGCTCCTAAGTTGTTTCCATCTTTTTGCTATTGTAAATAGTGCTGCAATGAACATGGGTGTGCATATATCTGCTCTTGTCCTGACTCTCACTTCTTTAGGATATATACCTAGTAATGGGACTGTTGGTTCAAATGATATTTCTAATTTCAGCTTTTTGTAGAATCATCATACTGCTTTCCACAGTGGTTGCATCTTTTGACAGTCCCACCAGCGGTGTATAAGAGTCCCAATCTCTCTACATCCTAGCTGGCATCTGCTAGTTCTGTCTTGTTGAACTTTGCCATTAGTGTTGGGAGGAGATGGTATTTCATTGTTGTTTTGATTTGCATATCTCCGATGGCTAATGATCGTGAACATTTCTTCATGTATTTGCTGTCTGCTTGAATATACTCTTTGGTGAAGTGTCTATTCATGTCTTCTGCCCATTTTTAAATTGGATTGTTAATCTTTTTGTTGTTGAGGTGTTAGAGTTTTCTATGAGTTTTACAGATAACTTCCTTGTCAGATATGTCATTGCCAGATATTTTTTCCCAATCTGTAGGTTCTCTTTTGACTCTTTTGGAAAAGTCTTTGGAAGCACATAAAGATTTAATTTTTAGAAGGTCCCATTCATCTAGTTTACCTTCAATTATTTGTGCATTTTGAGTTCTGCTTGACAATCTATTTATGCCATAAATTAGGGCCCATAAATTTTTGCCTATTTTTTCCTTGAGGAACTTGATAGTTTTAGGTTTCACATTTAACTTTTTGATCCATATGGAGTTAGTTTTTGTGTATGGTGTGAAATACATATCTTGTTTTATTTTTCTGTGAATGTATATCCAGTTTTGTCAGCACTATTTCTTAAAGAGACCATCTCTTCCACAATTAATGGATTTCAGTCCTTTGTCAAAATCAGCTGATTCTAGGTCGATGGATTTGTTTCTAGGTTCTCAATTTTGTTCCACTGCTATACTTGTCTCTTGCTGTACCAATTCCAGGCTGTTTTGACTACTGTGGCTGTATAGTACGTTTTGAGATATGGGAGTATTAGACCACCTAATATGCTCTTCTTCAGTAGGGCTTTGTTTATTCGAGGACTCTTTCCTTTCCATATAAAGTTAGTGATTAGTTTTTCCATATCCTTAAAGAATGTTGATGGGATCTGGATTGGGATTGCATTGAATGCATAGATTGTTTTGGGTTGAATTAACATTTTCACAATGTTCAATCTTCCTATCCATGAATAGTAGTTCTTCCATTTATGTAGATCTTTTATGGTTTCTTGAAGTAATGTTTTGTAGTTTTCTTTGTACAGTAATGTTTTGTGTTTCTGGTTTGATTTATTCCCAAGTATTTTATTTTATTTTTTTTGGTAGCTATTGTAAATGATACTGGTTTTCTTATTTCCTTTTCAGCAATCTCTTTGCTGGTGTAGAGGAATCCAACTGTTCTTTGTATGTTGATCTTGTATCCTGCCACTATGCTAAATCTCTCAATTAGTTCCATTTTTTTTTTTTTCCCTTTGCTGAGTCTCTTGAGTTTTCTATGTATAGGATCATATCATCAACAAATAGGCATAGTTTTACTTCTTCCTTACCAATTTGGATGTCTTTCATTTCCCTTTCTTACCTTATTGCCCTGGCTAGGATTTCCAATACAATGTTGAATAGAAGGATAGTAGAGGGCATCCTTGTCTGGTTCCTGTTCACAAGGGGAATGGTTTCAGTCTCTCTCCACTGAGAATAAAGTTGGCTGTTGCTTTTGTATATATGTCCATTACTATGTTGAGGAATGTCCCTTCCATCCCTATTTTGCTGAGAGTCTTGATCAGGAATCTGTGTTGGATTTTATCAAATGCCTTTTCTGCATCAATTCATATAATCATGTGGTTCTTTTCCTTTGTTTTATTTATGTAGTGGATGACATTGATTGTTTTTCAAATGTTGAACCATCTTTGCATACCTGATATGAACCTCACTTGGTCATAATGAATTACTTCCTTGATATGTTGTTGGAGTGTGCTGGCTAGAATTTGTTGAAGATTTTTGCATCTATATTGATGAGGGATACTTGTCTGTAGTTTTCCTTTTTAGTGATGTCTTTGCCTGCTTTTGATATCAAGGTTACACGTGCTTCATAAAATGAATTTGGGAGTATCCCATCCTTTTGTATGTTTTGGAATAGTTTGAGTAGGATTGGTGTGAATTCTTTGAATGTTTGGTAGAATTCTCCAGTGAAACCATCTGGGCCACGACTTTTTTTGTTGGTCAAATTTTTATGATCTGTTCTATTTTTTCTTTTGTTATTGGTTCATTTAACTTTTCCATCTCAGTCTGTGTTAGTTTAGGTAAATAGTGTGTTTCTAGATTTGTCCATTTCTTCTAGATTTTTTAATTTGTTGGAGTATAGTTCTTCATAGTATCCTGATGTTGTTGTTGTTGTTATGTGCCGTCAAGTCAGACCCGACTCATAACGACCTCTCCTTGGGTTTCTGAGGCAGTATCACTATGAAAGTAGATTGTCCCATCTTCCTGATAGTATCCTTTTTATTTCAGTTGGTTCTGTTCTGATGTCACCCATTTTGTTTCTTATTTGTGTGATTTTATATTCTCTCTCTTTTCTTTTGTTAAACTTGCCAGTGTTTTTTCAATTTCATTAATCTTTTTAAAGAACCAACTTCTAGCCTTGTTGATTCTTTTTCCATTGTCTTCCCATTTTCTCTTTTATTTATTTCTGCTTGAATCTTTATTACTTTTATTCTTCTGGTGACTTAGGCTTTTCTGATGCTCTTTTGCCAATTGTTGGAGATGTTGGGTTAAGGTGATGACTTTAGGTCTTTCTTCTTTTTTTGATGAGTGCATTTATTGCTATAAATTGGCATCTGATCACTGCTTTTGCTGTGTCCCAAAGATTTTGTTATGCTGTATTTTCATTGTCATTTGATTCAAGGAATTTTTTAATTTCATTTTTTATTTCTTCTATTACCTAGTCATTTTCAAGGAGGGTGCTATTCAGTTACCATGTGTTTGCTCTTTTCCATTAATCTTCCTATTGTTGATTTCTAATTTTACAGCATTGTGCTCTGTGCAGTATGTCAATGTTTTTAAGTTTATTGAGGCTTGCTTTGTGGCTTAACATGTGATCTATCATGGAGAATGTTCCATGTACACTGGAAAAGAATGTATATTGTGCTGTATACGGGAGCTCTGGTAGAGTAGTGCCAAAGGCACTTGAATGCTAACCAGCCACTCCTCAGAAGGAAGGTTGGGCAATCTACCTCTGTAGTGATACTGCCTTGGAAACCCAAGGAGGGGTTGCTAAGAGTCAGGTCCGACTGGACGGCATATAACAACAACAATATAATTTTCTGTGCTGAACTTGTTTTGGTTACGAATTGTGTTATCACTTCCTTCATTGTTATTGTTTTAGTATTTGCTAAATATTTGTGCTTGCCCTCTTTTTTTTTTTTTAATTTTGATGTGAGGGTTTTGTCATTTTTCTTTGAGATTACCCCATAATTCATAATTTTCTTCCCAAGTTTACAAGAGTCCATTCTATCTTGCAGTTGCCTTGACTTCCCTATCATTTATAAGTTCTATAACTACAGATTTTTTTCCCTCTTATTGGTTTGTAGTTTTCTTCATTTGTCAATTGATAACTCTGGTTCCCTGTTTACAATATTGTAGGATTTCTGGTAGTATAGTGCTTAAGGCACTTGACTCCTAACCAGAAGGCTGGTGGTTCAAACCCACCAGCCATTCCTCAGAAAGAAAGTTGGGCAATCTACTCCCATAGTGATACTGCCTCAGAAACCCAAAGAGGGGTTGCGATGAGTCAGGTCTGACTTGATGGCAAAAAACAATAACAGTAACAGGATTATTTACTTTGGATTCTTCCATGACTGGATTAGTTTCTGTGTTATGTCATCATGTATATTAATGGTCAGCTTTTGTTTGCTATTGTTGGTTCTCTGTCCAGAGGCCTCCTTTTAGCATCTTTTATAAAGTTGGTCTGATTTTAACAAATTCCCTTAATTTCCATCAATATCTTACCTATTTCTGAAAATTTAGTATTAATGTTCTGGATTTCTATCTGTAGATTTTGTATCATTTCTAATTTTTCATTTATTTTGTCATTTTGTTCTTGTATTTCTTCCAAAATTGTTCTAGGGTTTTCTCTATGTTTTCTTTTATTTTGAGCTGTTTCTGAATCCATTGACAATACCTAAATATAACTCTTTGAATTCTTTATCAGGGAGTTCCAATGCTGATTCTTCCTCAGGGATGTGTTCTGGGTCTATATCCTGCTCCCCTGTTTCTACCACTTTATCTTTCTTCTTTGTGTGGACTCTGATGCTCTGTTGTCTCTAACACATTGTGATGTTTTTGTGTTTATATTTAATTGTATGTTGGAGTGATTTTTCCAATATTTCCATTTCTTTGTTTGTTTAAATGTTATCTAAGTAAACACGGTACTCTGTTCCTCTATTTTGTAGTTGGCAGCACTTATACACTCACTACCTGTCTCCTTTCCCATTGTCAGTCTCTTGTATATCCCTGCTGTCTTTGGTAAGCAGAGCCTATTCTTAAGTATCTAGAATCATTTTAAATATCCAAAATGGCCACCATGTGTAAACAGTCAAAATGGCTTGGCCCTCTGCTCAGCCAAAAATCCACAGCTCAAGTTGTCTCCCTCTTTGCTGTTTCCCTTCCTAGTCATTGGCCACCAGCAGTCTTCCCTGCAGCGCTTGGTGACCAGGGCTGATCTTTAGGTCAATTCTCAGGTCCCAAAACCACTTGGAAACATTCAGGCTGTTGGTGCCATCAGAGTAGCTGACAGTGCACAGCTCTGTTTATATCCACACTTAATGTTTTCATTGGATTTTTTTTTTTTTTTGCAATGGGCACAAAGAGTAATCTCTTCCAGTCAGCTGACCAGGTAGCTGTCTTCCAAATTTCTTGGCAAAAATGGGTAAGTGCCCCCAGCACTGCATCTGTTTGTTGAAATATCTCAATGTGCATTCCATTAATTCCTGAAGCCTTATTTCTCACCAATTCCTTCAGTGAAGATTGGACTTCTTCCTTTAATACTAATGTTTCATGCTTGTTCATGATTTTTTTCAGTAATATATCAGACAGTGTATTACTGCTCTTCATAAGGTTTTCACTGGCCAATTTTGTCAGAAGTAGATGTTCCCATCCTATGTCCCTTTCTGTCTTAGTCTGGAAATTCCACTGAAGCCTGTCCACCATAGGTGACCCTGCTGGTATTTGAAATACTGGTGGCATAGCCTTCAGCCTCACAGCAACACACAAACCAGCACAGTAAAATAGATGAGTGGTGGAAAAACAACATAACAGAGTGGACATATCTCCTGTTTACAAACCCACCACCATTGATTTGATTCCCAGTCATAGCAACCCCCATTGGGTTTCCAAGGCTGTAATCTTTACAGTAGATTGCCTCATCTTCCTCCCACTGAGCAGGTGGTGGCTTTGATCCACTGACCTGCTGACCAGATGAATGTGGTAGCCACTAGCCACCAGAGCTCCTTGTCTCCTGTTTAGCCATGCACAAATTCACATCCTCAATTTACCACTTACCTGTGGGGTCATCTTGGACAATTCAATTAACCTCTCATAGCCTTATGCTGAAAATACACAAAGGTTGAAGATTGAATGAATTCATCCATGTAAAATGCCAGTATAGTAATTGTCAAATGGTACATGCTAAATAATTTATAGATACATATTAACTAAAAGTATTTAAAGGAGCTCTGGTAGTGTTGGGATTAAAGCATTTGGTCCTAAGCAGAAGGTCAGTGATTCAAACAAACCAGCTGCTCCATGGGAGGAAGATGAGACAATCTACTTCTGTGAAGATTTATAGCCTTAGAAATCTAGCAGCATTCATTGTGAGTTGGAATTGACTCAACGGCAGTGAGTCAAAGTATTTAAATATGAGGAAAATTGCAAAATATAAAATTCAAAAGAAATGACTGTTTTACAGCAGCTATTGTTTAAACATATCTATTAATAGTATATTATGTCTAATGATCATAGAGGATAAGGGATTTCTATTACATTACAAATCTATGAAAATTTACTAAAGATGCCACTGGGACTGAATCAAAAAACAAACGATCATGTGGCATTTTTTTCTATTTGGGAAATACACCTATAATTATAGGAATGTTATGATGTGTAATGGCAGTCAAGACATCAGGTGATATATTACACTAGGCCAATCTGCTGCAAAAGACATCTTTAAAGTGCTAAAGAGCAAAGATGTCTCCTTGAAGATGTAAGTGCACCTAAACCAAGCCACAGTATTTTCAATCACCTCATGTGCATATGAAAACTGGACAATGAGCAAGGAAAACCGAAGAAGAATTACTGATTTTGAGTTGTGGTATTGGTGTAGAATACTGAAAGCACCATGGACTGACAAAAGAATGAACAAATCTGTTCTGGAAGAAGTGTGGCCAGAATGTTCCTTAGAAGTGAGAAAGGCCAGATTTCATCTCACCTACTTTGGTCATGTTGTCAGAGGGACCATTCCTTGGAGAAGGACATCATGGTTGGTAAGGTGGAGGGTCAACAAGAAAAGGTAAGTCCCTCAATGAGATGGATTGATACAGTGGCTGCAACAGTGGGCTCACATGTGGCAAGGATTATGAGGCTGTCCCATGACCAGGCAGTGTTTCGTTCTGTTGTACGTAGGGTCTCTATGAGTCTCTATGAGTCAGAGACAACTCAAGGGCACCTAACAACAGTAATATGATGGCACTGATTGAAAAAATAGATGATTCTAGGAAATGTTATACTTCCCCTTGAATGACGCTAAGAAGAATTTATAACCAATATTGAATGACAATGACCCTACAGACACAAAATTCCTATAAGACATAACTGCTGAAATTTTGAAGTCTAAGAAGTCTTTTGTCTACTCATTGACAGATCTAGAATTGGAATCCTACTCTGCAGAATAAAGTTCAATTTGCTTTTATCCTAGCATTGAAAGCAGTTATGCAATATTCTGCACAATTAGATACAGTTACAATGCTTTCTGCTCCCTTAGATACTCTTTTAGAATAAATGATATTATTGGTTTAAATAATAGTTTATAATTGAAATCAGACCTAGATAAAGGGACTAAACATCAGGGTCAAAGTAAGTGAGAAGTCTGTTTATTGTCTGTTTTGTTTTTAACCTACTATTTTACATAACTGGAGATCAGTCTATATAATATAGAGATGATAATTACATTATCTATGATCAAATTAAATTTAAATAATTAACCAGCATTTTCATGAAAATGCAGTTATTTATTACACTGCCAAAGTTTGGGCCCCACAATCTCTTAATATTGAATATAGTTTGGTTCTATTCAACATTATTCTACAATCTACAATTTCCTATATTAAGCAAGGAGCAATATGGGCAAATCGCACCTTCATTGTCAACATCCTGGTAAATATCAGCATGAATCTAATCCCCAAAATGCAGGAATGGAGCCAGTTCTCATTTACCCACTTCTTCATCCTCATCACCAGATGCTCAAGAGCACTGTCTCTCCAACCTCAGCCACCAAGAGATGGTTAGAATTTACAAGTTAGAAGGACATCTTCCCTCACACCAGATTCCCATGCAATATTTCTCTTACCCTAGCCACCAAGAGCTAGGTGAGAGCGCAGAGTCTAGCATAACTTCTTTCACACTGCCAAATAATTAGACACTAGTCCCTAATTAATCTCACTCTCCTTGTGCATTCATTAATTCACTAAAAATGACTCACAGAATTTCATCGAGAGCATACCATACTTATGACTACAGCTTTATTACTAGAAAAAAGAATATAGATAAAGATGTATAAGGTAAGGTCTGGGAGGGGTCACAGTGATGATATTTCATGTTTCAAAGGACACACTACTCTTTTCCATGCATGGTCACCAATCAGAAAATTAATCTGAGTTTTAAGTCTCAATGTTTTTATTGGGCTCACCATGTGGTCATGATAGGTTACATCATGCCTCTTGAAGCTTAGTCAGAACAGGGCCACTGATGGTCTCTTTTGGTCTGATCAGTCCCCACTCATTAAGCTCAAGTGTGGTCCATCTCTCATAAACCAAGAATAAGGCCAAATTGCAAGGAAAGCAAGGCAATTTAACCTTCACAATTCCATACACTACATTTCAAATATGCTGCCTTGAGTGGCTGTATTAAAAGTTAAAAAAATAAAGTTAGAAAAAAAATTAAAGAACTTAAATCTGTGATATAATATTTTTCTATAAGCAGAAACTGAGAGATAAAATGATAAATCTGAAATATATAGACTAGTAAAAACTCTTAATCCAAACATGTTACTATGGGGAGAAGAACATTTTATCTAATAAAAATTTTTTAACAAGACTGAATGAAAATACCAAGGAAAAAAAAAATAACAGGAATAAACTTGCATGGACCAGAAGATAAACCAGATGAATTTCATTTGACCAGCTTCTCTGGAAGTAACTTTATGCAAATAAAGAGAGAACAGGAGATGAGGGCCAACTGCTCTTAATAGTTATTAATCCAATATATTATCCATCATGTGGGAGCCAGTCTTGAATAATGAAAAAAAAACATAGATTTTTAAAACAAGAAATATCTGGCTTCAGATATAAACTACTGAGGCTTCTTCTTATTATTACTATTATCTGATCTATAAAATAAGAAATAAAAGAATCACAAGATTGTTCTGAAGATTAAATGAAATAATATATATTTAAATTCTCTACTACTTCTCCTAACCACAGCTCATAAGCAAAGCACTCTAGATCTGGTAGCATGAAGGTTAAGCACTTGGATACTAACTAAAGGTTGGTAGTTTGAACTTACTCAGTGGTTCTACAGGACAAAAATCTGGCAAGATGCTTCCATAAAGATTATAGCCAAGAAAAACCAATAGGGCAGTTCCACTCTGCTTATGGGATCACAATAAGTTGGAACTGACTCAATGGCACCAAATAAAAACAACATGTCACTAAATAAAGGAGACTAGCTAAAAAACATAGACTACTATGTTACATTTTATTCCAGATCAGAAGAAAAAAATAAAATGAGAAAAAAATATGATTTTTTTTATTATTAGAAATATTTGTCTCTACACTAAACATAAAGAGCTCTGGTAAGGTAGTACTTAAGGCATTGGGCTAATAACCAAAAAGTCACTGGTTCAAGTTCCAGTAAGATGGCGGAATAGGCAGAAAGACTGCACAGACTCTCTTCCACAAAGAAAAGGGGAACCAATTAACACAGATACAGAGAATAATCCTGGACCCCTGAGTCTTGAAGGGAAGCATAGTGAAGTGGACTAACTTCTAACTAGCAGAAGAATTTGCATGAAAACACCAAAAAAGGAGACATACGGAGCTGCGGTCTGGCAGCGATCCTGAAGGCACAGACAGTTTGGATATGGCCAAGGAGTGGTAGGACCTAAGAATTAACCTAAAAATCAAGTCTACTAGCTGGGGAATGCATGGAGGACTGCTCTGGTGGCTGATGAATAAAAGGGGAAGCAGCGATGAGGAAGGTAGGGTAAGCTGTGGACTTTTACCTGTCTGGAGAGTGCTGCCATTTTGAATGTTTGCAAGTGGTTTGACCATTTTGGATATTTAAAGTGACAACATTCTCCCAGATTTCAGGGACTTAACAACAGGCTACACTTGCTAGGAACCTCAAGGACATTCTGGACACAGATGATTGGAAAGATACTACATTCTCCTTGTTGCTCTCATACCCCAACCCTCTTGTTGAATGGAGGTGCAGTCATACCTCACTTCCACTCACCTTCTGGGCTGGCAGGAATCCAATCCCAGTCTGTGGGCTCAGACAGAGCCTGGGAGCCCTGCCCCACCCTGCCCCATTTTTTTTTCCTAATAAAACAGTTTTAAAACTATTATTATTATTATTATTATTGCCTTTGTCCTTTGTATTATTATGTTTATTTTTCCCCTTCCAGGTTCTACTTTTCAGCTTTTTTTCTTTTCCCTGTTCCTAGTTGCATTTTTTTTTTATATCTCATGGTTAACCCCATTCCTTGTTTTTCTATTTGTGTTTTCCCCATTTTTTTTTTCATTATTCTCATTATCTACTTTTTCCTTTTATTGCCCTCTCCCTGGTTATTGTGTTTTATTTTTCCCCTCTTTTTTTCCTTTTCCAGTTACTGTTCCTGTGTGATTACATGGTGTATTTTTGTTCATTTGCTTTTACATTTTTCATGGTTATTCAATTATTATTTTTGCCTAACTTAGTGGAAGACAACAACAGTACACATATGACAAAACTAAGCCCACAAATCCTGCAGATTCACTTATTGATGGAAAGCCACCTCTCCCTTCTCCACAACTGGCCAACAATAAAAAACTGTCAAGAAGAGCCTGAATCACCCCTGACTGCTCTTCACAAAAGTTAACAGAGATCTAAATACAAAACCCCATGATGCCATGGAGACAACTGACCATCACAGTCCACACAAAGAAGCAAGATAAAGCAGGAGAAACAAGGGAGCAGGATACAGACCCAGAACATATCCCTAAGGAAGAAGCAGTACTGGAACTCTCTGATAAGGAATTCAAAAGAATTATATTTAGGTATCTTCAAAGGATCAAGAGACAGACAGACCAAGGGAAACACAGAAAAATCCCTAGAAGAATTTTGGAAGAAAATACAAGAACAAAATGACAAAATCAATAAAAAATTAGAAATGATTCTAAATCTACAGACAGAAATCCAGAAGATTAATACTAAATTGTCAGAAATAGATGACACATTGAAAGGGCAAAGAGTAGAATTAATTCAGTGGAAGACAGAATTAATGAGATTGAAGAAAATACCTGAAT
>NW_006921599.1:88242-94289 GCF_000298275.1 Orycteropus afer afer
GAGACAAGGAAAGACATTATATAATGATTAAACGATCAATTGAGCAAGAAGATATAACAATAATAAATATCTATGGACTCAATAAAGGAGCCCCAATATATATAAAGCAGACTCTAAAAGAGTTGAAAAGTCAAACAGATGACTCCACAGTCATAGTGGGAAACTTTAGTACACCACTTTCAATGAAAGATAGAACTGGAAAGAAACTCAACAAAGATGCAGTAGACATAAACAATATAATCCACCAACTTGACCTTACAGACATCTACAGAGCACTTCACCCAAACAGCACAATATACATTCTTTTCCAGTGCACATGGAACATTTTCCATGATAGACTGTATGCTAGGCCATAAAGCAAGCCTTAATAAATTTAAGAACATTTAAATACTGGAAAGCATCTTCTCAGATCATAATGCTATCAAATTAGAAATCAACAATAGGAAAATCAACAGAAAAATAGTAAACACATGTAAATTAAACAACACCCTCCTTAAGAAGACTGAGTAAGAGAAGAAATAAAAATTGAAATTAAAAAAATTTCTTCAATCAAATGAGAATGAAAACACAACATACTAAAATATTTGGGACACAGCAAAAGCAGTGATCAGAGACCAATTTATAGCAATAAATGCACAAATCAAAAAAGAAAAAAAAGAGCCAAAATCAACACTTTAAACCAACATCTCCAACTATTAGAAAAAGAACAGCAAGAAAAGCCTACAGTCACCAGAAGAAAGGAAATAATAAAGATTAGAGCAGAAATCAATGAAACAGAAAGTAGAAAGACAATAGAAACAATCAACAAGAATAGAAGTTGGTTTTTTGAAAAGATTAATAAAATTGACAAACCTTAGCAAATTTAACAAAGGAAAAGAGGGAGAGAATACAAATAACACGAATAAGAAATGAAATGGGTGGCATCACAAAAGAACCAACTGAAATAAAAAGGACAATATCAGGATGCTAGGCAGAACTGTACTCCAACAAATTTGAAAATCTGGAAAAAATGGACAGATTTCTAGAAACACACCAGAGATTGATGAAGAAAAGTTAAACAGATCTATAACAAAGAAGAAATTGAACAGGTCATCAAAGAATTACCAACAAAAAAATGTCCTGACCCAGATGGTTTCACTGGAGAATTCTACCAAACATTCAGAGAAGAACTGACATCATTCCTATTCAAACTATTCCAAAATATAGAAAAGGATGGAATCCTCCCTAACTCGTTTTATGAAGCAAGTATAACCTTGATACCAAAACCTGGCAAAGATGTTACTCGATAGGAAAACTACAGACCAAAATCCCTCATGAATAAAGATTCAGCAAAATTCTAGCCAATAGACTTTAATAACATATCAAGAAAATCATTCATTATGACCAAGTGGGGTTCCTATCAGGTATGCAAGGATGCTTCAACAGTAGAAAAACAAGCATCATCATCCACCACATAAATAAAACAAAGGAGAAGGATTACATGATCATATCAATTGATGTAGAAAAGGCATTTGATAAATAAAACCCAACACTCATTCCTGATCAAAACTCTCAGCAAAATAGGAATAGAAGGGACATTCCTCAACATAATAAAGGGAAACTATGCAAAACCAGCAGCCAACATTATTCTTAATGGAGAGAAACTGAAACCATTCCTCTTGTGAACAGAAAACAGACAAGGATGCCCACTATCACCACTTCTATTCAACATTGTACTGGAAGTCCTAGCCAGGGAAATCAGGTAAGAAAGGGAAATCAAAAGCATCCAAACTGGAAAAGAAGTCAAACTATCCTTATTTGCTGATGATATGATCCTATACCTAGAAAACCCAAGAGATTCAGTCAAAAATCTACTGGAACTGATTGAGAAATTTAGCATCATGTCAGGAAACAAGATCAACATCCAAAAAATCAGTTGGATTCCTCTACAACAGCAAAGAGACTGTTGAAAAATAAATAAATAAATAAATACCATTTACAATACCTACCAAAAAAATAAAATACTTGGGAATAAATCTTACCAGGGACACAAAAGACCTGTATAAAGAAAATGGTAAAACACTACTTTAATAAACATAAGAGATCTACATAAATGAAAGAAGATGCCATGCTCATGGATATGGTGATTGAACATTGTGAAAATGTCAGTTCTACTCAAAGCAATCTATACATTTAATGCAATCCCAATCCAGATCCTATTAACATTCTTTAGGGATATGGAAAAACCAATCACTAACTTTATATGGAGAGGAAAGGGACCTCGAATAAGCAAAGCACTATTGAAGAAGAAGAACAAAGTAGGAGGTCTCACCCTTCAGGATCTTAAAACCTACTATACAGCCACAGTAATCAAAACTACCTGGTATTGGTACAATGACTGACACATAGACCAATGGAATAAAATTGATAACCCAGAAGTAGATCCATCTACCTGTGGACAGCTGATCTCTGACAAAGGGCCCAAATCCATTAAATGTGGAAGAGAATGTTTGTTTAGTAAATGGTGCTGGCAAAACTAGATACCATTTGCAGAAAAATGAAACAAGATCTGTACCACACACCACACACAAAACTAACTCCAGATGGAACAAAGATGTAAATGTGAAACCTAAAACTATAGAGTTCCTCAAGGAAAACTAGGGGTAAATTTAGGGTCCTTAATATATGGCATGAATAGCATAACCCAAAATACACAAGCAGCAGAAGAGAAATTAGATGAATGTGACCTTCTTAAAATTAAATTTTTACGTGCTTCCAAAGACTTCTCCAAAAGAGTCAAAAGAGAACCTACAGATTTGGAAAAATTATTTGGAAAGGACATATCTGACAAGAGACTTATCTCTAAAATTTATAGAAAACTCCAACACCTCAATAACAAAAAGACAAATAATCCAATTGAAAAATGGACAGAAGACATGAATAGACATTTCACCAAGGAGGATATTCAGGAGGCCAACAAACATATGAAAGAAATGCTCATGATCATTAGCCATTACAGAGATGCCAATCAAAACAATGAAATATCATCTTGCCCCAGCACTCGTAACAAAGTTCAACAAGACAGAAAATTACAAAGGCTGGTAAGGATGTGGAGAGATTGGGACTCTCATACACTGCCGGTGGGACTTTGAAATGGAACAACCACTGTGGAAAGCAGTATGGTAATTCCTTAAAAAGTGGGAATTAGAAATACCATTTGATTCAACCATTCCATTACTAGGTATATACCCTAAAGAAATGAGAGCCAGGACAAGAACAGACATATGCACATCCATGTTCATAACAGCACTATTTAAAATAGCCAAGAGATGGAAACAACTGAGTAATGGATAACCAAACTATGGTACATAGACACAATGGAATATTCAACCCTAAATAATAACAGAGAATCTGTAAAACACCATGTAACCTGGATGAACTTGGAGGACATAATGCTGAGCTTGAAATAAGTCAATCACAGAAGGACAAATATTGTATTAGTCTGTTATTGTAAAAGGCAAGGAAATGTTTATGTATGGAAGGAATTTTCTTTGATGGTTACTAGGGGTGGGAGGGAAGGGAAGGGAACACTGTTAGATAGGTAGAGATAAGTATTGATTTGCATGAAAAGAAGGGCAATATACTAAATGTGAGTGATGAACATTGTGGCATTGAGGAAGAGGAAGACTTAGGTACATGGGAAGTACAGACAACAAAGATGAACCCTTTTGCACGTACAGTACTGAGTTGTCAGTGAAGGGAAATATGGGTGTATGGGTGGATAGATAGGTGTACAGGCTGAACTATTAAGTATGTCTATGTAGTGGGAAGTGTACCTGAGACCATGTATTGGCTTGGCAGGCAATGGCCCCATAAGTGTATTTGTATGATCTGAATTTCCAGGTATATAGTAGAGCCAACAAGGGACAAGGTGGTAGTCACTTCTTGGTCACAGTGAGCTACCCAGAGGGACCAAGTAGTTGAACTGGTGGGCTTGCAACCATAGTCGCAGGGGACATCAAGCTCAGTGCATAATATACTACACAAAACATTATTCTACCTCCTACTTTGGTGAGTAGCAACTGGAATCTTAAATGCTTGCAAGCAGCAATCTAGATGCAACAGTGGGTCTCTCCTCATCCAGAGCCAAGAAGAATGAAGAAAACTAAAGATTCATGGAAACACTTAGTCCTGCCTTCCAGTACACCTTGTGATCTGCAGCCTATAAGACTATGAGACCAGAAGAATTGGATGGTGCCACCCAGTTACCACTGTCAACCACACAGAGGGGGTTCTATCTAGGAGATCCTGGATGGATAGGGAGAACAATGTGGAACAAAACTCAAAATCATTTGGAAAAAAAAAGGAGGACAAGATTTGCTGGTCTGATAGAGTTTGGTGGAACTACTGAGACTGTGACCCCTAGCTGCCCTTCAGGTCTGGAATTGAACCCACACCTGTGGCTTCCAGCCAAACAAAAGATAGGCATATGAGTTGAACATTTACCTAAGGTAGATACATTCCTTGGAGAGAACAATCATGGGAGAAAGAAAGGCTGCTTATGCACAGGGAGACAGCTCAGGGGGCAGGAGTGCATGGAGGGATGGACGCAGGGAAGAGGTAACTATTGGGAGGAAGTGGAACATGAGCTGTTACATTGGGATAAACTGTAATCAATGTCATGAGACAAAGTGTATGTGAACTGCTGTATGGAAAGCGAATTTGCTATATAATTTTCACCCAAATCACAATTAAAAAAAAAAAAAGTAAGTACAGAAAATATAAGATATCTATACGTATGGAAGAACATACCGTACTCATGGATAGGAAGATTGACCATTGTGAATATGTCAGTTCTACCCAAAGCAATCTATACATTCAGTGTGATCCCAATCCAGGTCCTATCAACATTCTTTAAGTATATGGAAAAAACAATCTCTAAATTTATGTGGAAAGGAAAGCACTACTGAAGAAGAACAAAGTAGGAGGTCTCACACTGCCAGATATGAAAACCTGCTATACAGCCACAGAACTCAAAATTGCCTGGTATTGGTACAATAGACACATAGACCAATGGAATAGAATTGAAAGCCCAGAAATAGATCCATTGACCTATAGTCAACTGATCTTTGACAAAAGGCAGAAATCCATTAAATGAGGAAGAAAATGTGTGTAAATGGTGCTGGCAAAACTGGACATTGATATATAGAAAAGTAAAACAAGATCTGTACCTCACATTATACACAAAAGCTAAATCCAGATGGATCAAAGACTTAAATGTGAAACCTAAAACTATAAAGTTCCTTAAGGGAAAACCAGTGGCAAATTTAGGGGGCCTTATATATGGCATAAATAGACTATGAAGCATAACCCAAAATGCACAAACAGCAGAAGATAAACTAAATGACTGGGACCTTCTAAAAGATGAATATTCATATGCTTCCAAAGACTTCTCCAAAAGTCGGAAGAGAATCTACAGATTGGGAAAAAAAATATTTGGCAATAACATATCTGACAAGAGACTTATATCTACAATTTATATAAAACTCCAACACCTCAACAACAAAAAGACAAATAATCTAATTAAAAAATGAGCAGAAGACATGAATAGACACTTTACCAAAGAGGATATTCTGGTAGCCAACAAACATGAAGAAACGCTCATGAATTTGGTGAGGAACAAGGTGCCAGGAACTGATGGAATAATCATTGAGATATTTCAACAAACAGATGCGTCATTGGAGGCACTCACTTGGTTATGCAAAGAGATTTGGAAGAGAGCTACCTGGCCAACTGACTGGAAGAGATCCATATTTGTACCCATTCCAAAGAAAGATGATCCCACAGCATGTGAAAATTATTGAACAATATCCTTAATATTGCACGCAAGTAACATCTTACTGAAAATAATTCAAAAACGATTGCAGTAGTATATTGACAGAGAACTTCCAGAGGTGCAAGCTGGATTCAGAAGAGGGTGTGGAACAAGGTATATCATAGCTGCTGTCAGATGGATCTTGGCTCAAGGCAAAGAATACCAGAAAGATGTTTACTTGTGCTTCATTGAC
>NW_006921599.1:94694-101981 GCF_000298275.1 Orycteropus afer afer
CATCTCAATATAAAGAAGACAAAAATCCTCACAACTGGACCAATAAGCAGCATCATGATAAATGGAGAAAAGATTGAGGTTGTCAAAGAATTCACTTTGCTTGGTTCTACAATTGAGGCCAATGGAAGCAGCAGTTAGGACATTAGACGATGTGTAGCACTGAACAGGTTGGTTATGAAGGAACTCTTTCAAGTGCTTGAGGACTAAGGTGCTCCTGACACAGGCCATGATATTTCCAATTGCCTGGTATGCATGTAAGAGCTGGACAATGAATAAGGAAGACCGAAGAAGAGTTGATGCTTTTGAGTTGTTGTGCTGGTGAAGAATGCTGAAGGTACCATGGACTGCCAAAAGAACTAACAGATCTGTCCTAGAGGAAGTGCAGCCGAGATTCTCCTTGGAAGTGAGGATGGCCAGACTTCATCTCACCTAATTTGGTCATGTTGTCAGAGGTGACCATTCCCTCAAGAAGGATGTCATGCTTGGTAAGGTGGAGGGTCGACAAAAAGAGAGGAAGGCCTTTGACTACACGGTGGCTGAGAAAATGGACTCAAGTATAGCAAGGATCATGGAGCTGGCGCAGGATAGGGTGGTGTTTCGTTCTGCTGTGCATGGGGTCACTATGAGTTGGAAACGGCTCAATGGCACCTAACAACAATAACAAGGGGTGGGAGGGTAGGGGATGGAACACTGTTAGATAGGTAGAAACAAGTATTGATTTGGGTGAAGAGAAGGGCAATGTACCAAATGTGAGTGATCAACACAGAGACATTGAGGAAGAGAAAGACAGAGAGAGGTGCGTGGGAGGTACAGAGAGCAAAGATGAACCCTTTTGCACATCAAATACTGCATTGTCAGTGAAGGCAAACATTTACCTACCAGTGGATAGATGGGAGGACAGGCTGAACTATTAGTTATGTTTATGCAGGTGGGGGAGGGGGAGTGTGCCCATGGCCATGTATAGGACTGGCAGACAATATTTTTAAGAGTATATTTGTATGTTCTGTAAGAATTGTGAGGTATATAGTAGAGCTGACTATAAGGGACAAGGTTGTAGTCACTTCTTGGCCACAGCCAGTTACCCAGAGGAAGTGAGTTGTTGGTCCATTGGTCTCGGGACCATAGTCACAGGGGATATGAAGCTCAATTGGTATAACACACTACACAGAAACATTGTTCCACATCCTATTTTAGTGAGTGGCAATTGGGATCATACTAGTTTGGAAACAGCCAGTAGATGCAACGACAGGTCTCTCGTCCCGCACAAAGAAGAATGAAGAAAACCAAAGACACATGGAAACAATTAGTCCAAGCTACTTGTACACCATGCAATTCTCAGCCTGTCCAACTATGAGACCAGAAAAACTAGTTGGTGCCCAGCTACCACAGTCAACCATTTGGAGGGGGATCTATGTAGGAGATTCTGGATAGATTGGGGAACAATGTAGAATAACTCAAAATCATTAAATAAAAGAAGGGACCAGGTTTGCTGGTCTGATAGCTTGATGGGACCACTGAGACTATTGCCCATAGCTACCCTTCAGGTCTGGAATTGAACCCACTCCTGTGGCTTCCATCCAAACAAAAGTCAGGCATATGAGCTAAACATCTCCTTGGAGAGATCTATCATGAGAGAATGCAAGGGCAGTGTTTATACAGGGAGACAGCTGGAGAGACAGGAGTGCATGGGAGCGTAAGGTACAAGGAAGAGGCAACTATGGGGAAGAAGTAGGAAGGAAGCTATTGCATTGTGGGAAGTTGCAGTATATCATGAGACAAAGTGTATGTGAGCTGCTTTAAAAGATGAATTCGCTCTGTAAACTTTCACCCAAATCATAAAAAAAAAAAAAAAGGTTTTTTTTTTTGTTTTTTTTTTTAAAGAAGAACCTCAGGGGGCAGTGAGTTTATGTAATGAGGTATGAAAAGGAAGGTGAGAATGGTTGTACAACCTGAAGAATGTAATCAATGTCACTGAATTGTAAATGTAGAAATGTTTGAATTGGTGGATATTTAGCTGTATGTATTATCAACAATAACAAACCTTCCATAAAAAGTAGACTCACATGAGCATAATTGTCATAGTATGCATTATATGGTTGAGTGAACTAGACACACCATAGAAATAAATAATCAGGCTACAACTACTCTTTTCCTTTATTTGTTTTAGAACATTTGACATTTGAACAAGTATATGTGCATCAATGTGCCCTGATGGAGCAACAGTTAATTGCTTGATTATTTGCCAAAATGTGGGTGGTTCAAACCCACCCAGTGGTGCCTTGGAAGGAAGAATTGATGATATATTTCCATTAAGATAATAGCCTAGAAAACCCTACTTTGTCACATGGACTTACTATGAGTTGAAAAAGACTCAATAATACCTAACAACATGTGTAGCAGAGAAAGAGGAAATGCCATGCTCCTTCAAGATCCTCTTCTCCAAATACTGAAGCTCTTACCAGTGTTGTTCCTTGGCAAAAATTCAAAATTGTGTCTCAAGTAGGGAATTCATTGCTTATGGAAATCCTCGGTTCATTTATTTATCCATCCATTCATTTATTCTACAACTATTTATTGACTATGTAAAAATAGTGCCAGATATAGGAGCCATATCAATAATAACAATTTTATATGTTCCAATTCTAATAGAGTTTGCATTCAAGGTGGGTGGAAGAGGTGTGGAAGAAAATTAGGCATAGGATCATAGAAATTTCACAGTAAGATTTGCTCAAGTATAGACCATTAATAGAAGATGACATTAAGCAGAAGCTTTCACTTGAAACAACAGAATGAAATAAAATAACTCGTCAGACGTCTGAGAACAAAGAAATACAGTTGTGTATTCTTATCACCACTTCTTATCCTGATAAATTCCAAGTACTTAATGGAAAAAATCCTTTTCATTGAAAAGCTATTTTTTTGTTTTTTACCCTTGTCCAATCAAAATTGTTTCTAGCAGATATGGTCTAGAGTTGCAAGCACACATATATTCACTTTTATTTTTTTTCCACTAATGTGATGAAAAGGAGCTCTGGTGCAGTGGTTAAAGCATTTGGCTGCTAACTGATAGGTTGGCAGTTCTAATGCACCAGTCTCTGCATGGGAGAACTATGAGACAGTCTGCTTCTGTGAAGATTTACAGTCTTGGAAACCCTACGTGGCAGATCTACTCTGTCCTATAGAGTTGCTATGAGTCAAAATTCACTCAGTAGCAGTGGGTTTGGTTTTAGCTTGACTGTGATAAAGCAAGAAAGAATTGTCTTGTAATAGTATATATTGATTAATTTGGGGTGATATGGTATTGACATCAATGAATTTTTTTGTTCATCATTCCATTCCCCTTCCTATACTGCAACACTTGGCAAAGGACAACAACTTTTAACAAGTTCATGGAAAGATATACCTCAATAAATTCAGTACAGATATATTTGCATATATCTCACTTCTAATAAAATATGTGCTAGTAAAATATTTCAATTTTAATAACCTTTTAAATTGTTATAGGTGTGTCTTCTCTCCTGTGACAATTTGAAATACTTTAAAAAGGATTCAGTAAATATATTTTGTTCACATAAGGAGGTTATAATATCACTTTCTTTTGTTTTTAATTCTAAAATAAAATTGATGCCCATATGAAAAGGGTAACTGAGGAATAACTTCATAACTAACTTTGACTGAATGGATAGCTTTAACTGGAAGAATCGGCATGAAATTGATTCTATGATGTGGGGGTCAAACATATCTCCACTTTCCAATTTCCTTATTTATTTCTGACATTAGCTGTCTTAAGACTCTCTCTCTACCTGGTTTAATAATTGATTACCATACTCACAAAACTCACAGAATCACCATACATACAATAAGAACTTTAATATAATAGAGAAGATAGAAGCAAATGTTAGAAACAAAGATATACATAGGGTAATTTCCCTATAGGGAAGGGCCCAGTACAGGGCCTCAAAATATCAAGGGAACAAACTTATCCTCCTGAGAAGAGATGTTTACTCTCAAGTGTTCCATCATATCTCTCTGGGGCCTATATGCTCCCTGCCAGTGCATCTCTCACATCCAGAATGCCCCATGCCAGTTCAGCATAGCTCTGTTCCACCTGTTGTTCTTGTTTGGGCTTGCTGATTGTCTCTGCCATTTCTGGCATCTTTGCTGCTAGTCACTGACTCTACACGTATTATAGTTCTTTTACCCAAGTCTATGAGTGTTTCTGAATCAGGAACTTTTGTATCCTAATAGATAGAACCTCTCGGTTCTCAGCCTCCCAAAGCCTCTGAGTTTCATCTGGGCCCACTCTCCTTTCCATCCACTCTGCTGCCACTCCTCTTGATGGCCTCTCTGCATCATCTGGCTAATTCTCCTTATCATTGCTGACTGCTCTGCTTTCTACCAGGTCCACCACTTTACTTGGGTCCAGCTTTCCATGAATATTAAAGCTCTAAAACAGCTTTTTGGTGAAGTAGTGATAAAAAGCTTAGCTGATAATAGAAATGTTAGAGCTCAAGTTCATCAGCCACTCCATGGCAAAAAGATGTGGCAGACAACTTCCATAATGATCAATAGTCCTGGAAACCCTGTGAGGCAGTTACACTCTGTCCTATAGAGTCACTGTGGGTCAGAATTGACTTGATGACAATAGGTTTGGTTTTGGTTAGTAGTATCAAAGCTTCTTGCCCAGCGTGGGAGAGTCCTCATGTGTGGGAGAGTCTTCTGTGCAGGGCCTCTGTTTTGAAGGACATATCTGCTCTTCTGGCTTTCCTTCTCTAGGAAGCCCCAAAACCTCTTTTTTTCATGCTAATTTCCAAATAAACATCCCTAACCAGATTGGAACCTAATCAATTCTCCCAGCTGGATCAAAGCCCAGCCAATCCTCAATTGCCCAGAAGATATCATTCAACCCAGGCTTTGTCAATTACTGGGCCAGGATAGACAAAGGAAATAACCCATCAAGTTATGTACAACTTACCCAGAAAATGTTAATCAACTTGGAAATTCCTTCTCAAGTTGTTCTTTTCCACAAACCCAGGGCATAAAGGCCACATACAGAAGCTTGTTGCACCACACCAGTAATTCACCTGAAAATTTAAGTAGATAGATGTACAAGTTCCTCTTATGGGCAAAGTAAAAGATAATTATCCAAAGTAGTCAGACTACAGGAAGGGAGGCTCTGAAGGAAGCAACCCTATGTAAGCAAATGACATTCTATACCAAGAATGTTAACAAGGGTTACCATATTGAAAGTGATGAGAGTTTAATTCAGAGACAATATAAAAATCTAATCTAAAAAAAATATTTCTGTATGTGCTTTTATGGTTTGGTTTTATATAAAATCATACGCATATAATTGTGTAAAATAATTTTGAAATGAAACAATAGACTTTCATGTATTTTTTATGGATAATTTAAATGAATTGACTACTGGAAAACATACTATTCATGTTTCTGCCAAAACTATTTTGGCTTTTCAAAATAGATTACACTCCAGGCATTAAAAATGCAAGTAAAATATTGGTTTTGTAAATAAAAATATAACAATGTATGGCCTTAAATACAGTAAAATATTGTTACTGTCAAATGACTTGTGTATTTGAGAGCAAATTTAGCTGTTTTCTGGTTAATTATTACTCGATATTCAGGTGAAGGTTTCAAAAAGCTTTTGTTAGTATATATTTTTTTTTTACTATATTCTCTATTCAAATGATGATATGTTGTTCACAGCATTAGACAATCCCATTTGATTACCACATCATATTCAGTTTCCTAACTCAAGTAGAATACTGTAAAATATTATGATTTGGTATCACCTGAAAATTACATGTTTAAATTCATTAAAAATAGTGAAGCTTATTATTTGAACTATATATGTCTCTTTATAAAATTTCCCTCACTTTGTACAATATAAAGTTCACTTGAGATGAGGTTTTACTAGATTTTTGTCTGGGCAATGATTCGTAGACATTTTCTTCAACTTAGGCATTGAAAGAATGACAGCTGTATTCTACAAATTTTTATAATTTCTGTGAGGTATTTTGTGAAAGAAATGATATATCCTCCACTTTACATAATCTGAATACCCCTAGCATCCATCAGAGTGCCTGGCAACTAGCTTGGTGTTTCAAAATATTAGTTGATTCAAAAAAAAAAAAGCTTTGAGTTAAAATAATAAATAAAGTCTTAGCAACTTTTATGGGTTTTTTTTTTTTTTTTTTGGCTCTTACAATAACACTGAAATACGTTCTGGTAGAAAAGTAAAATCCTAAAATATAGCATTGAAATACCAAAATTAAGGGAATGGTTGTATTAAAATTCATTTTGCTCCGAATGGAGATGGCACAGGACTGTGCAGTGTTTTTGTACATTGAAGTGGCCATAAGTGAGGGTGGCTCAAAGACAATAACAGCAACAATATATTAAATATCTCAAATAAACAAATGCTTTGAGATAAAAGTATATTAATGGTTACTAAAAGCTAGAGGGAGTAGAGAATGGTGAGTTATAAATTTTTTTTTGTACTTTTTTGGGAGAAGAGTCATCAATATATATTTATTATTTTTGTAACAAAGGCAAGGGTAGACTGCAATCACAAAAGACCCTTGAAACCTCAGTAGAATAATACAATGAAAGGTTATTTATTGTTCTCATTGTTATCAGATGTGTATGTGACAGTTCTCATAGACAGCTCTTCTCCAGGTGGTGACTCAGATCCTGGGATCATTCTACTATGGAGTTGAGCCATTACAGAATCCTTTTCACACATTCTTGACAATGATACATAAAAATCATGGAATTTTGTATTCAATATATTTTATCGAGTCCCAGAGTGAGCTCATTTTATTAGCCTAAACTAATATGGTTTAGGTCCCAATCTGAATGCAAGTCAGCTGGAAAATTTATTTTCCTATACCACCAGTAAGAAGAAATGGACTTAGTGATCATCCAGCTTGTGTCTGTCAAACTTCATATGCACATGAAAAATTTCATAGAATACTGATTGATCTATTGAACCCATTTTATGTTCCATGTAAATTCCATTAACAGGTTATTTATGCTTCAATTAAGTTTCAATGTATATAGAAGAGTGTATATGTATGAGTTTGCATGTGTTTGTATATGTGTGCATGTTTCATACATTAGATCATACCACTTTAGATAAACATGTATCTGACTTATTCTTTTTTTTTTTTTTTTTTACTTTTGATTGGGACTTGGAAAAAGTTTACAGAACAAATTTGTTTTTCATTAAAAATTTCATATACATTTTTTTGTGTGTGATATTGA
>NW_006921599.1:102266-103791 GCF_000298275.1 Orycteropus afer afer
CACTCCTCGGAAGGAAGGTTGGGCAATCCTACTTCCATAGTGATACTGCCTCGGAAACCCAAGGAGGGGTCGCTATGAGTCGGGGCCGACTCAACGGCACATAACAACAACAACAACATTGTTTTGTTGAAAGATGAGCTACAAGGGTGGGTTCAGTTCCTGGCCCAAAAGTTGTCTCAAGGGCCATAGTCCCAAGGATTCCATCAGTCCCTACAAAACCAGTAACTCTGGTCTTTTTAAATTATTTAGAACTTTGTTCCATATTTTCCTCCTACTCTGTTAAAAACCTCCTAATACGATCGCTTTCAAAGTGATCATCATTGCTAGCCAGACCATCTAGTTCTTCTGGTTTCAGGGTCATGGAAACTGGGGTTCATGTGATCCATTAGTTCTTTGGAGTAATTGTTTCCTTGCATCATTGCTTTCCATCACCCTTCTTCACTCTGGATGTGGACAGACCAACAATTGCACATTACATGGCACCTCACAGGCTTTGAAGACCTCAATCACTTCTTTCCAAAGTAGGATGTAGAGCATTGTTTTTGTGGACAAATTGTGTGAATTGACTTTGATGTCCCCCTCGACTATGGTCCTGAGCCCCATTCCAGAGACTCATTCCCTCAAGGTGTTTGGCTAAGAAGTTATTAACACAATGTCCCAGTATGCTCTACTATATTCTTGGATATATTTGCAGCACATATAATACTGAGAAATAGCCTGTCAAGCCTATATGTATATTTGTGGATGTGGTCCCACTGATCATCCCACACCTGTTCAGCTTGCATATCTATATCTATGTGTCCACTTGGGGATTATTGTTATTGCTGTTATTGCAGAAATGTATATTTAATAGTATTTACATTTGTTGCTTTTAACTCGTCTCAGTGTTTTCCTTTACTTTGATTGTGTTGTGTTGACCACCCCCTTATTATATATTGCCTATCCCTTCACCCAAGTTAATATGTATCTACCCTCTAGTTAGTGATTTGTCTTCCCTTCTCCCCCTACCCCCTGTAATGCCAAGAATGATTCTTTCTGTGTAAATCTTTTCTTGACTTTTCACAGTAGTGATCTTGTACAATATTTGTCCTTCTGTGATTGACTAATTTTACTCTAACACCCTCTAGGTTTATTCATATGATGAAATGTTTCACATTCCATGTTATGAAGTTTTTGTTGTTGTTGTGGGGGTGTTAAACTTTTCTATAAATTTTAGAGATTAGTCCTTTGTCCAATATGTCATTACCAATTTTTCCCCCAGTCTATAGGTTCTCTTTTCACTCTTTTGATGAAGTTCTTTGTTACTTATAAATGTTTAATTATTAGAAGGTTTCAGTCTTCCACTGTTTATGAGTTTTTGTTACATTTGATTATGTATTTATGCCATGTATTCAGGCCTCTAGGAGCTCTGGTAGCATAGTGCCTAAAGCACTTGACTGCTAACCAGAAGGCTGGCGGTTCAAACCCACCAGCCACTCCTCAGAAGGAAGGTTGGGAATTCCTACTTCTGTAGTGGTACTGCCTC
>NW_006921599.1:103891-106361 GCF_000298275.1 Orycteropus afer afer
CTGCTAACCAGAAGGCTGGCGGTTCAAACCCACCAGCCACTCCTCAGAAGGAAGGTTGGGCAATCCTACTTCTGTAGTGATACTGCCTCGGAAACTCAAGGAGGGATCGCTATGAGTCGGGGCCAACTTGACAGCAAATAACAACAAAAACAACAAGAAGTAAGTCTTTATGTTATGTTGATAATCTTTGTAATTTTAGGTTTTGCTTTTAGGTCTTTAATCCATCTTGAGTTCATTTTTGTAAATAGTGAGAGATATGGATCCTATTTCATTTTTCTGCAAATAGATATTTAGTTTTGCCAGCACCATTTGCCAAAGAGACTATCTCTTCCCCATTTAATGGATTTTGGCCCTTTGTCAATGATCAGCTGCCCATCAGGTTGTGGATAGATTTACTTCGGGGTCCTCAATTCTTTTCCATTGTTCTATGCATCTACCAATACACTGATACCAGGCTCTTTTTATTACCATGGTTGTGAGTTTTGAGATTGGGGAGTGTTAGCCCTCATACTTTATTTTTCTTTATTAGTATGCTGATTATCCATGGTCTCTTTCCTTATCATGTGTGATAGTTAAGGTTATGTGTCAGCTTGGCTGGAGCTGGTTTTGAGTGTCTGGGCAGCTGGATGTAGTCATTCCCCATGGTGAGACTGGTAATTAACTCCATGATGATATCTACTGGAGCAGCTGAGTAGCTGCTTTAGGGATGTGGTCTATTTCATATATATAAGAAATTTTGGGAAAAGTCTACAGGTTTGGGAATGTTTAAATCCTGAATTTAATTGAGTTGTTGTTCAGCAGCCTGACATATTGTTTGCCGATCCTGGGACTGTTAATGGACTTGAATCAATGCCCTGCTCTGTGGTTTGGTGATATCAGGACCGTGCCTGTTACTTGTCCATCTTGAGTTTGTCATCCTCAGTAGCCAGCAGCTGGCTGAGTGAAGAAAACCTTCAGCTTCAGTGGGCCGGGATCAAGAGGCAGAACTGAAGCCCAAGGTCAAAGGACTTTCACCCAAACCCTAGAGAATGACACTCTGAACTCAGACTTCTACCCTCTGAAACTGTGAGAGAATAAAGCCATGTTTGTTAAGTCACCCGTTTGTGGTATTTTCTGTTAGAGCAGCATGCAACGCAACACATTGCTGTTGAGTCGGATCTGATTCATAGCAGCCCCTCCTTGGGTTTCTGAGGGGGTATCACTAAGGAAGAAAGTTGCCCAACCTTCCTTCCAAGTAGTGGCTGGTGGCTTTGAACGCCAGCCTTCCAGTTAGCAGTCAAATGCCTTAGGCACTACACCACCAGAGCTGCAAAACACCATATAAATTCAGTTTTCCATCTCTTTAAATAATGATGATGGAGTTGGAATCAGGATTGCATTGTATCTGTAGATTGCTTTGGGTAGTATTGACATTTTCAGTGTGTTAAATATTCATATCCATGAGCATAGAATATTCTTTCATTTATGTTCTTTTCTGGTTTCTTGTAGTATTGTTTTGTAAATTTCTTTGCATATAACTTTTGTATCTCTGGTTAGATTTACTCCTAAGTGTTTCATCTTTTGGGTGGCTACTGTAAATGGTATTGTCATGATTTCCTTTTCATAGTTCTCATTGTTAGTGTAGAGGAATTGATTGATTTTTGTATATTGTTGTATGTCTTCTTGTTTAAGTAACTAAAATATTCTATAATATCAATCTTTTATACAGTCTTTTCAAATTACAAACAATGCCTACATGAACATCTTTGGAGATATTTATTTATGCACATTACAAATGTATTTTCAGGTTAACTTTTTTGGTTTAATGATATGTACACATTAAATTCTGTAGATACTGGTAATTTTCTCTACAAGCAATTTGCATTAATTAACACTCTCACTAATAATTCATTATGTGTGTATTTCCTCAAATTATTCTAAGTATCACTGTGTTCCATGAAATATATTTAAATTTGCAATAGAAAATTATAACTAATTTTAGCATGTTCACACATTAACCATTGTGATCTCCTCTTAACATTGTCCTCTTAAAAATTGATTTCAATGCCTTCCTTATTTTCTATTACATATTTAAACCTTTTCTTATTATTTGACCTAGCCACTATATGTGCTCTCTCTCTGACCCCCTCTTTCTCTTTCCATGCACACCGACATATATATATCTATACATCTCCATATGTAGTATATACATACTTAACTGCCTGTGGAGTCATTTATGACTCATAGTGACTCCTCAATCTTCCTTCCAGGGAGTGGCTGATGGGTTTGAACCGCCAGCATTCTGGTTAGCAGTAAAATGCTTTAGGCACTACTCCATCATAGCATACTTATATAAATATGTATATATACATATCTGTATCTATTTGGGGAGCTCTGGTGGCCTGGAAGGAAGATTGGGCAATCTATTTCCACAGAGATACCACTTCAGAAACCCAAGACTCGGAAACAACTCTGACAGTGAGGTTTTTTT
>NW_006921599.1:126471-173971 GCF_000298275.1 Orycteropus afer afer
ACTAAATTATTAATATATTCTTTATTTTCTCTCTTTTTAAAAAAATTTATTGTGGTGGAAAGATACACAAGACATTTTTCAAATAACAGCTTCCCCAATTACAGCTCAGGGTCTTTTATGACATTTCTCATGTTGTGCCATCATTATCTTTTCCAAAATATTCCATCACCATTATTATAAACTCCATGCACTATAAGCAAAAGCTTCCCCTTTTCCCCACCCTCCAACCCCTGGTAATCAATAATCTTTGGTTTGTATGTTTGTGTGTGTGTGTGTGTGTGTGTGTGTATTTAATATGTTTATGAATTTAGCTTCCCCTCCCCTCCCAAACCTGGTAATCAACAAAGTTTCCTTCCATGTATAAACCTTTCCTTGATTTTTTACAAGAGTGTACTGCTACAGTATTTGTCTGTCTGTGATTGACTTATTTCACTCAGCATAATGTTCTCCAAGTTCTTCCACATTATTCAGTGTTCTGCAGATTCCACATTGTTCTTTAGGGTTGTGCAGTGTCCCATTGTGTGTATGTACCACAATTTGATTATCCATTCCTCACCTGATGGGCACTTATGATGTTTTCGTCTCTTTGCTATTGTGAATAGTGCTGTGATGAACATGGTGTGCATATATTGATTTGTGTCCTGCCTCTCACTTCTTTAGGATATATACCTAGTAATGGAATTGCCAGATCAAATGATATTTCTATTTCCAACTTTTAAGGAACTGTTATTCCAATTTCCAGTGGTGGTATCATTTTATAGTTCCACCAGCAGTGTATGAGAGTCCCAATCTCTCCACAGTCTTGCCAGCATTTGTTATTTTCTGTCTTGTTGAATTTTGCAATAAATGCTGGAGTGAGATGGTGTCTCCTTGTTGTTCTGATTTGCATATCTCTAAAACTAATGATTTCAAATATATCTTCATGTGCTTGTTAGCTGCCTGAATATCTTCTTTGGTGGTGTCTTTTCATATCTTCTGCCCATTATTTAATTGGATTGTTTGCCTTTTTGATAAAGAGGTGCTGGAGTTTGCTATAAATTTTAGAAATAAGCCCTTTGTCCAATTATTGCCAAATATTTTTTCCCATTTTTTACTCTTTTGGACAAGTCTTTTGATTCAAGTTTAATTTTTAGAAAGTCCCAATCATCTAGTACACCTTCTACTCTGTGCATCTTGGGTTATACTTAATAGTCTATTTATGCCATAAATTAGGGGCCCTCAGTATGTTCCTATTTTTTCTTTGATGAATTGCATAGTTTTACATTTCACATTTAAGTCCTTGATCCATCTGGAGTTAGTTGGTGTGTATGGTGTGAGGTAAGGTTCTTGGTTCAGTTTTCTGCAAATGGATATCCAATTTTGCCAGAACCCTATGTGAAAGAAACTATCTCTTCCCCCATTTAATGGATTTAGCCTTTGTCAACGATCAGCTGACAATTGGTCAATGGATCTATTTCTAGGTTCTTAATTCTGTTCCACTGGTCTATGTGTCTGTCATTGTACCAATATCAGGCTGTTTTCACAACTGTTGCTGTGTAGTAGGTTTTGAGATTTAGAGTGTTCCACTTTGTTCTTCTTCAGTAGTACTTTGCTTATCCAATGTGTCTTTCCTTTCCATATAAAATTAGTGATAGGTCTTTCCACATCTTTAAAGAACGTTGGTGGAATATGGATTGGGATTATATTGAATGCATACATTGCTGTGGGTAGTATTGACCTTTTCACAATGTTCAATCTTCCTATCCGTAAGTATGATATGTTCTTCCATTTATGTAAATCTCTTATTGTTTCTTGAAGTAGTGTTTTGTAGTTTAGATCTTTTGTGTTCCTAGTAAGATTTATTCCCAAGTATTTTATCTTATTGGTAGCTACAGTGAATGGTATTGATTTCCTTATCTCCTTTTCAGAGACTTCTTTGCTGGTGTAGAGGAATTCAACTGAATTTTGTATGTTGATCTTGTACCCTTCCACAGTGTTAGATTATTCAATAAATAATTTTCTTGCTGAGGCTCTTGGATTTTCTATATATCGTTGTTGTTGTTGTTGTTGTTATGTGCCGTCAAGTCAGCCCCGACTCATAGCAACCCCTCCTTGGGTTTCCGAGGCAGTATCACTATGGAAGTAGGTAAAGCATGTTATTTGTTGTTGTTGATATGTGCCGTTGAGTTGGACCCGACTCATAGCGACCCTCCTTGGGTTGCCGAGGCAGTATCACTATGGAAGTAGATTGCCCAACCTTCCTTCTGAGGAGTGGCTGGTGGATATCATCTGCAAATAGGAATAGTTTTACTTCTTCCTTACCAATTTGGATGTCTTTGATTTCCCTTTCTTGCCCTATTGCCCTGGCTAGGATTTCCAATAAATTGTTGAATAGAAGAGGATATAGATTGTATTGTTTTGTTATTCACAGGGGAACAGTTTCAGTCTCTCTCCATTGAGAATAATGTTGGCTGTTGGTTTTATATATATACCCTTTATTATGTTAAGGAATTTCCCTTTTATTCCTATTTTTCTGAGGGCTTTTATGAGGAATGGGTGTTGGATTTTATCAAATGTCTTTTCTGCATCTATTGATATGATCATGTGATTGTTTTCTTTTATTTTACTTTTATGATGGATTATGTCGATTGTTTTTTCTAATGGTGAAACTTTCTTCCAAACCTGGTATGAATCTCTCTTGGTCATGATGTATTTTTTTTTTTTTTTTGAAATGCTGTTGGAGTGTATTGACTAGGATTTTGTTGAAGATTTTTGCATCTATATTCATAAGGGACATTGTTCTGTAGTTTTCCTCTTTAGTTGTCTGATGGTTTTGGGATCAAGGTTACATTTACTTCATAAAATGAATTTGGGAGGATTTCATCCTTTTCTGTATTCTAGAATACTTTGCGTAGGATGGTGTGAGTTCTTCTCTGAAAGATTGGTAGAATTCGCCAGTGAAGCATCTGGGCCAAAATTTTGTAAGTTGGTAATTTTTTTTTTTTTTTTTTATGACCTGTGAATTTATTCTTTCACTATTGGTCTGTTCATGTTTTCTACATCAGTCTATGTTAGTTTAGGTAAGTAGTGTGTTTCTAGAAATCTGTCCATTTCTTTTAGGCTTTCAAATTTGTTGGAGTATAGTTTGTCATAGTATACTAATATCTTCTTAAGATTTCAGTTGTTTCTGTTATGACATCACCTCTTTCTTTTCTTATTCATGTTATTTGCATCTTTTCCTTTTCTTTGCTAAGTTTGACAGTGGTTTGTGGATTTTATTAATCTTCTCAAGGAAGCAACTTCTAGTCTTGTTGATTTTTCCTATTGTTTTTCTATTTTCTGCTTCATTTCTTTCTTTCTTTACTATTGGCATTCTTCTGGTGATGGTAGGCTTGTTTTTCATTGCTCTTTTTCTAATTGTTGGAGATATTGGCTTAAGGTGTTGATTTTGGTTCTTTCTTCTTTTTTGATGTGTGTTTCTATTGCTAAAACTTGCCCTCTGATCACTGTTTTTGCTGTGTTCCAATGATTTTTGTATGTGTGTTTTCATTCTCATTTGATTCAAAGAATTTTTTAAATTTCATTTCTTCTTTAACCCAGTCATTTTGAAGGAGAGTGTTATTCAGTTTCCATGCATTTGCTCTTTTTCCATTGGTCTTCCTAATGTAGAATTCTGATTTTATAGAATTGTAATCTGAGAAGATTCTTTGCAGTATATCATGCAGTATATCAGTGTTTTTAAATTTATTGTGGTCTGGTCAGTGGCCTAATATATAATCAATCCTGGAGAATGTTCCATGTGTACAGGAAAAGAATGTACACTATTCTGTTGTTGGGAGGGAAAAAAAAAAAAAAAAAAACACCTCACTGTCATCAAGTCAAATCCAACTCATAGTGACCACTTTTTGGGTTTCCAAAGTGGTTGTTATGTGCTGTCAAGTCAGACTCAACTCACAGCAACCTCTCCTTGGGTTTCTGAGGCAACACTACAGAAGTAGATTTCCCAACCTTCCTTCCTAGGAGAGGCCAGTGATATCACTGCAGAAGTAAATTGCCCAATCTTCCTTCCGAGGAGTGGCTAGTGGGTTTGAACCACCAGCCTTCTGGTTAGCAGTCAAATGCCTTAGGCACTACACCACAAGAGGTGCTCTGTAAAAGTCTATAAGATCAAGTTGGTGATCATATTGTTCTGCATCTTTGTTTTCTTTCCAGTTGTTGTATCTTTTATTGAATATGGTGTATTAAACTCTTCTACAATTACTGTAGGAGCTCTGGTAGAGTAGTGCCTAAGGCACTTGACTGATAACTAGAAGGCTGGCAGTTCAAACCCAATAGCCACACTTTAGAAGGAAGGTTGAGCAATCTACTTCCGTAGTGATACCACTTCAGAAACCCAAGGAGGGGTCACTATGAGTCGGGTCTAAGTCAACGGCACATAACAACCATTACTATGGAGTCATCTGTTTGTCTTTTCAATTCTGTTAAAATCTGCTTTATGTATTTTGGGACTCTTTCTTTTTGTGCATAGATATTTATTATGACTATGCCCTCTTGTTCAATTGATCTTCTAATCATTAATCAATAATGTTCTTCCTTGTCTCTTATGGTCGTGTTTGTTTTAAAGTCAATTTTATCCAAAATTAATATTGCTACTGCTGCTCTTTTTTGTTTGCCATTTGCTTGATATAACTTTTTTCCAACTTTTGATTTAGTGTTTTTTTGTGTTTGTGTCTAACGTGAGTCTCTTGTAGACAGCATATTGATGGGCCATGTTTTCTTATCCAGTCTGCAACTCTCCATATCTTCCATGTCTTGGGTTGTATATTTAATCCATTTACATTCAGTGTAGCTATTGACAGGTATGAATTTATTTATGTCATTTTGTTATGTTTTTTTTTTCCTTGTGGTGTTGCTGATTTCTTTGTTCTATATAATTTTCTAAGCTGAGTTCATGTTGTTTATTAATCTGTTATCATCTCCTTCATTGCTATTGTTTTAGTATTTGCTAAATATTTGTGCTTGTCTTCTTTTTTATATCTGTAATTTATTATTTCCTTCCCAAGTTTAAAGCAGTTTGTTCTATCTCACAGTTGTCTTGACTTCCTCATCATTTAGAAGTTCTATAACTACACCATTTATTCTCTCTTTTTGTTTTGTAATTGTCCTTATTTATCAATTGTTGTCTCTGATTCCCTGTTTAAACTCTTGTAAACTTATTTTACTTTGAATACTTCTATAACTGGGTTTGTTTCTAGATTATTCCCTCATGTGTGTTAATAATTGGTTGTTGTCTTCTATTGTTGATTCTTTGTCCGAAGGACTTCATTTAGCATCTTCTGTAAGGTTAGTCTGGTTTTAACAAATTCTCTTCATTTCTGCTTATCTGGAAATCTCCTAATTTCACCCTCATACTTGAGAGACGGTTTGCTGTGTATATAATTCTTGATTGAATTTTTTTTTTCTTTCAGGGGTTTTATATATTAGGGGTTCTTTCAGGGTTTTATATATTTTCTTTTGGAGTCCATCCTGTTTGAGATTTGTTGAACTTCTTGAATAGACATATTCTTATCTTTTATCATATTAGGGAAATTCTCTTCTGATAAATCTTTGACAATTTTCCCTGTGGTTTTATTTGTGTCTTCCTATTCTGGAATTCTTATAAAATGTAGGCTATTCCTCTTGAAGTTATCATACATGAATCTTAGGCTTTTTTCATTTTTATGGTTTGATATTTTATCTGATTGGTCCCTTAACAAAGTAGTATTGAGGTATTTGTCCTCAGACTCATTAATTCTATCTTCCTTTGATTCAATTCTACTCTTTTGTCCATGGATTGTGGGATCTATTTCTGAGATATTAGTATTAATCTTCTTGATTGCTATGTGTTGTTTTTGTATTATTTTTAATTTTTTGTTTATTTTGTCAATTTGTTCTTGTATTGTTTTCCTAAATTTTTCTAGAGTTTTTTTTTGTTTTGTTTTGTTTTGTTTTTCCTTAACTTTGTCAGTGTTTTCCTTGATTTTGTCTGTGTTTCTTTGATCTGTCTCTCAATCCATAAAAGGTACACAAATATAATTCCTTCGAATTCCTTATAAGAGAGTTCCAATGTTGCTTCTTTCTCAGGAATATTTTCTGGGTTTGTATTCTTGTTTCTTGTTTCTACTACTTTATATTATTTATTTATTCATTTTCTGGACTGTTATGGTCTGTTGTCTCTGAGACATTGTGGTATTGTTGAATTTATGTTTAATTTGTGGTTGTATGTTTGTGTGATTAGTGCAAGATTTTTTTTCCCCTTTATTTATTTATTTATTTACATATTATCTGCGAGCAGCATACTATGCTTCTCTATTGGTTAGTTCTAGTATTTATGCACTTACCACTTGTCTCCTGGTGGATATAGTAGAGAATCAGAGTGTATGCACAGATCTCTGTTAGCTGTTTGTAATACTTAGTTGAGGGTGAGTTGAGGTGGTATTGGTCACATTCTATCATTGGTCAGTTGGTGTAAAAGCAAGTGATAGCCCTCACTCAGTGGGTGGAACAGGTAGGAGATGCGGGTATGGTTAGGTTTTGGGAACAGTTGTTGGGTCCCACTCAAAAAACAAACCAAGCTCATTTAAACCAAAAAAAAAAAAAAATACACAAAAACAAAAACAAGAAAACAAAAATTAAAACCACATATACAAACAGGAACAATCGCAAAAAATAAAAAAAATTAAAAAATAAAAAGAAATTCAATAAATAATAAGAATTTCAAAATATAGTTAAAAGGATAAAAGAAAGACAATGAGAAAAGGAGAGAATAAAAAGCCACAATATCTGGGGATGGATGAATGAGAGAAAAAAACAAGAGTAAAAGAAGCATATAGAAAACACGGGACAACTGAGAAAGGATAAACAAGGGATGGAAAGAATAAAAAGAAAGCATAATGAAGGGAACCAGAAAAAGGGGAGGGAAAAAAAAAAGGAACCAGTGATGGGAAAGAGAAAAAAATATATAGGAAGAAAGGAAGACAAAAGGAATAATTTGAAAACAAACAAAAAACCATAAAGGCTGGGCACAGACCCAGGCTCTGCCAGGGCACAGACTGGCAAGGAGTGCCCACTGGTCAAGAAGGTGGATGGAAGTGGTGGTGGCAGATGGCCATACTTCTGTTCACCAAGAGGGAAAGGGGCAAAAGAGTAACAAGGGGAATATTGTACCTCTCCATTTGTCATCCTCCAGTTTGGTTACCCATGAAGTCCTTAGCAAGCAGAGCCCACTCCCAAGTTGCAGTCCCAGTAAGAATGCCACCCACACACCCTCAAGACAGCTGCACTTGCTGCTTGCAAAAATCCAAAATGGCTGTGCCTTCAGGACAGCTGCTGGTACTTCCAAGGTCCACCTGTTCCTTTCTTCACTCTTCTCTCTTCTGGATATCAGGCTCCAATGTAGTCCCTGTCCATGTCCTTAGTTAGCAGAGCTGATTCTTAAGTTGCTATTGGGAAATATTCAAAATGGCTGTGCCCTCAGCACAGCTGGAAGCCCCCAGTTCTGTTTGTCTCCTTACTCACTGTTTCATCAATATTTTTCTACCAGTTGGTATTTAATCTACTTCTTTATCCTTCCCTTCAAAGCTCAGGGTTCCAGGACAGTCTCCTCTATCAGTTTCAATTGATTTTCATTGCTTTGTTGCAGAGGGTATATGTACCTTGTCTGTCTATTCTACCACCTTGCTGGAACACTAGCAATATATTCTTTAGTATAAAAAGATATTAAATCATGCATTTTACATTGAGACTTTAAAAATAATATTAAAATATGGCATATTTTAGCAATCTAAATTTAAATTTTATAAAAGTCTTGTATTATGCAAATGCTATTGCATTTTCTTCTCCATTATCCTTCATAATCAGGCAATCTACTTCTGTAGATATACTGCCTCAAAAACCCAAGGAGGAGTCTCTATGAGTCAAATTGGCTTGATGGCAGTGAGTTTGGTTTGGTTATCCTTCATATATTCCCTTTCAAATCCATATTTATTTTTAAAGTCCAATGTTTTTCTTTTTCGTCAAAATGGTTGTACCTTTTATGATTTCTTTCACTGTTTTTTTTTTTTTTTTTTTTTTAATCTTATAAATAAACCACCAAATGAGTCTTCCTAATTTCTTTCTGTTGGAGTCATATGCTTGCTGGCCTTCTTTCTCCATCCTATTCGGCTATATTGAATCCCCTTTTACTGAGACCATTACACTAGAAATCACATAAACACAAGGTGAATGCTGTGAGACAGTTGCTTCTGAGCCCCTCTACAAAATAAACCCATACCTTTGTGTATTCATGCCTTTGTGCAGCTTTTTCCTACATTTACTTTAGGCTTGGCTATATAACTACTTTAATTAATGAAATATTAGCAAGCATAATGCAAACAGAAGCTAGTTATGTTTCCATGCGTTGGAATGCTTCTTCTTTGAATAGCCCTTCTTAGAACCTAGTTACCCTCTATGAAAATCCCCAATGCATAGAAGAGTCACATGGAAGAAAATCCACCAAAACCAAAACAAATCCACTGCCATGGAGTTGGATCTGATTCATAGCGACCCCTCCTTGGGTTTCCCAGGCGGTACCACTACAAAAGTAGAAGAGGAGTGGCTGATGGGTTTGAACTGACAGCCCTCTGGTTAGTAGTCACCTGTCTTAGGCACTATGCCACCAGAGCTCCATGGAAATGAATCAGCCACTCTCCAAAGCTTCAGCTGAATACCCAGCAAACAGCCAGAATCATTTGCCAAGTGCATGAGTTATCTTGGGTGTTCAAGTCCATTAAGTTCCCCAGATGACATCACAGGGAACAAAAATTCCATCCAGCAAAGCCCATTCAGACTAGGGGTTCACAGAAAAAAATGTTAAAGTGGTCACTATTTTAAGCCATTAAATTTAAATGTGATTTCTTAGATAGCATTAGATAACTGAAAAAGAATTCAAATTAAGAAATCATGTAACTATTTTCTTTGTGCTGTCATACAACTTGGAATTTCTCCTGCTTCACCCTACATTACATTTTCCTAATCTCGAGAAAGTGTGTATTCCAGTTTCTATTTGCACAGGGTAGGTTAGATGTCCCAATGTCCCTTTGCCATTACTGTTTACCAGTCAATTCAGTGAGTCATAGCAGTTTCTGTCAGCACATTTTCACATTTAGTTTCTAAAACTTGAAATTACTTTGTATTAGCTTCATTTTAAAGCATTTCTGTCTGCCTCTTGAAAGTGAACAATAAATAGTATTTATGTAACATGCTTGTCTTTTGAAAGTTCCTTACAGATGGTGAGTACCATCTATTGCACTGTGGTCTTGATAAGCTTCTCTGAAATGCTGGCTGTGCTTTATATTTGGTAAAGCCTACACTTGGATCCATCTATATTTTACTTATATCTATCTTAAATTTATTTTCTGGATTATTCAATCATTATTCCTAATCAATTTTGAGACAGGGAGATTGTGAGCCAGTCATATGTGTGTGTGTGTGTGTGTGTGAGTGTGTGTATGTGTATATAAATTATCTATCTATCTATTTATTTATTTTTCCTAAGGAATATAGTAGGAGCTCTGGTAGCATAGTGCCTAAAGCACTTGACTGCTAACCAGAAGGCTGGCAGTTCAAACCCACCACCCACTCCTTGGAAGGAAGGTTGGGCAATCTATTTTGGTAGTGATACTGTCTCAGAAATCCAAGTAGGGGTCGCTATGAGTAGAGTCTGATTGACGTTACATAACAACAAACAACAACATTTCAAGAAAAAAATAGTAAGGGAAAAGCCATCCTAACTACATTAACAATTCTAAGAAGTTTATGATCTGCATAAAAACATATCTTAATATACATACACGTATAACCTATACTTTTATGTATAGTTCATAAATGTGTGTATGTATGTGTATATGCAATGTGTATATATATTTGTGTATAATTAAACAAATAAACAGTAAGAGGCAGGTAGACATTCTTTCAGTATTTCATGGAATAGTTTGTGGTTTTCTGTAAAGAAACCTGTGTTATCTAAATATATCTATTACCCACATTTGGGGAATACATGTAGCCTGTAAAGCTGTGATAACTGCAAAACATTTCTAACTCTCACATTAAATAATGAGCAACAAAATAATCAGTTAAATTGCTCTACAGGCATTAACTTGCACTAAAGGCACCATCCTACTTAAGAACAAAGACTGCACTGTGAGAGCTTTTCTTAAACAGAAGTTGAAGTAGTAAACAAGCCTTTAGACATATATATTTTTTTTAACCCGTCAGACAAAGCTTCTGTTGCCACATTATGTTGTCAACTCATATGAGGTTTAGATGGATCAATACTTATATAGGTAACTTCTAAGGAACACCTGGCCTTCCAGGAGGTGACATGTTAATTAAATAGATAGCATTCTTTTCCTTAATGTGTAATTGCTTAAATTTTCATGCTTTTTGCAGATTCTTTCATCACTATTTTAATACTTTTGTAAGCTTGAGGGGTAAAGCCAGCCAAGAAACCTGATAAAATGCAATCATTTTGGAAATGTTACTAGTGACATTTTGGCTGAAGAAAAAACACAATGCAAATGTTTCCTTTGATCTCATTTGGCCTTTCTGCATTCCTAGCTCACCACACAAGGATGATGAATGATTCTGAATGTTAGAACAGATATTTTGTAACTTAATTTGCTTTTGGAAAATACAGTGAAAGACCTTATCTAATAATTAAATTTGCACTTTAGTGATTTCCTAAGCCCAACGTCAGAATTAGCTAGTTTATAGATCTTTAGTGTAGGAACAGTCAGGAATCAGTAACCACAATGCCACCACCAGAAATTCTCCATAAATCTACCAGAGTTTATTGTCCCTATATGGAAAATTGATGAAGAGTAGAGTCTTGATTGTTAGATAAGTTATTAAGTATTATTGATAGACACTTTACAATGTGCATATGTTGGATCCTTGTTCTCTTAATGTCACATTTATTTATAATCTTTTTTTAAAAAAATAACTGAGAGCTAATTAAGTCCTAGGCGATAAATAATGAAAATACAAAACAAGAAAATAAATTTAGCCAGCTGTATGTTTTTCAGCATAAAGGATATTGGCCTGTTTTGTTCATTTGTTGCTGTATCTATACTTCATTACATTTTAGAATTTGTACAATCTAGATTCATGATTACATCTTGAGTCTTTGTCCACTTATTTTCATATTTATTTACAATTCCTTTTTATAAATTCAGAGCTAATTCTATTCCAAATAAACTGTGTAAAATTATAGTTTAAAGATGGAAAGTAACTTATTTACTTTCATACACATGCAAAGAATACATAAGGTGCCTTTCATATGTGTTTTGCTTACATATCAGAGAAAAATGTTAAGTAAGTATATATACAGTGAGAAATATAATCCTTTTATTTATATACAGTATTTTCAGGTGTGTATATATGTATAAATTTTTCTTTTTTATGTGGTGTGACATAAATTTGTATGTATGTAAATAATATATCACAATCTATAAACATGCATACATCTTTCTGATATCAAATGATGCAGCTTTATATATTAAAATGTTATTTCTATTATTTGCAATCACAAATACATTTATAATCACAATAAATAAAGAATTTAAAAAAAAAGTCTTTGAAGAAATAATGGTTTTTGTGCTTTAGAGTATTTGACTCAGTATTACAAATTTGTTTCATTATTTTTGATATTTTGAAATGTTAATAATTATTTTATACACTGAAAATAATTTCATTCAGTTTTGTTGTGGTTTGTGAATATCAAACATCAAAGCTTTCTATAGTATAAGTGGGGACTCTGTGTGGTGGAATCTTGTATTTTAGAAAGAAATAAACCTGAAAACAAAATACTTGATAGCTTTTATTAAGATGAAATAATATTTTAAGTTCATTTACTACCTCATATAATTTTAAATCATTTGCTGCTCAACAAAATTCATAACATACTTGTGTGTGTCCTCTCAGTTTTATTTTTATAATATTTATATTTTTAGGAAAGCATCTCTTTTTTATTCACTAAACTAATTCATTATGATATTCTTGCTTTATAGTACTTAACAAGGAAGAAGGTATATCTTTGAGTAGACACTGTCCTCATTAGATCCCATATTCTTCTTATTCCTATTACCTTGGAAATAAGAATGAAACCCTTGTTTATATGTAATTACAGTCTCAAAAGAGCATAGAATTTGAAATCATGACTCAATTTGAATCACATTGATGCTAGTTAGTAAATGGAAAAAATCACAAAATCCTTCCTTACACTTTCTGAAATTCAATTTTCTCATATATAATAACAACAAAATCCAAAGATGACTCTGAGAATATACAGTACATGTTCAAAAATACTACTTTTCTTTTCTTCCACCTTGAATACAATCATTACCATTCTTTTTCATTGAAAAGACTTTCATTTGCATTTTCATTTGGCAAATTTTAATTCTAGTCTCTGAAATTCAAATAAATATTTGAAGCATATTTCATAAATATACCATTAAAATAGGAAGTTTTAAGTTATATTTATAATAATCAGTTACATTGATTAATTACCAGTTGAAATATTTTTATAGGAAACTGACTATAAATTTTACTGAATATACAAAAAAAGACAAAATATAGATTTTCATAGTTGAAAACATTAAATATTGTTATAATTAACTACAAACAGTTTCATTTTATGTTTTTTGTGTTAGTGTCATTATCAATCACTTACTCTTTCACACTCAAAAATGTTCTGGTTTGAATAATAAATTATATGTTCACTGTAGCCACAGTTATGAATTGCTTTCTACTTGTGGTAAGTGCACTTATCTTTATTGATGGTTTCAGGGACAGAGTAGAGAAAGAGAATTTTCTGTTAGATTGTACACTATCTGGCTAAGTAGCAGTTGCAAGGATTGGGAATTTTGAGGGGCTCTTGCCAACTAAAGCAATTAAGCTAATGTTAACATAGTTGGGTTAGGACAAAGAACCATGTTTAGTAAATCAGAGGGTCAACAAAAACAAGGGAATCCCTCATTGAGATCATTGAAACAATAACCACAATAACCAACTCAAACATGTGGATCATGAGGATGGAGTAGGATGAGACAGCGTTTTGTTCTGTTTTAGATAAGGTCACCACGAGTGGGAGATGGCTGAACAACAACTACCAATCAACATCAAGAGAAAGAAACTCTCATATTATGGATACTTCTAATATAATAGGATGCTCAGTTACCTGAAAGGTGTGGGCTGACCACCTGGGAGGGTGTAGTTTTACTAGAAGTCCATTGGTTTAGCTTGTTAGAGGTCCAATTTTGGGATATACACTCTGTCACCCACACTGAAGGTTTAAATCAGTTTGAAGGTTGGTGATGACATTTTTGGAGACAGCTCTCCTTTCAGCCTCACCCTGCGGGCTAGAGAGGGTATACCTTCTCCTAGTACAAAGGTAGGAAAAAGGGCTTTAGTGAGACCACTTGGAGAGGTTAATGTGGTCCAGGAGATTGACTTTCAATCTCCTGAAATTGGGGTTGACCTTTGCTTTTCATGGCCCAGCATATGTGACCAGATACAGGCCGCGCACAGAAGAGAAAAATGGCAGGGGTTTATGTCAGACGTATAGCTTATTTTTTATGTAACTTTGAAACAAGAAAGAACTATGTCAGGACCATACAAAAGCAGAGACTGTAAAGACATACATATGTCACTACAGAGAGCTTCTGAAGTAGTCAACCCATCAACACACAAAAGGACAGACAGATGAAAGCAATCCACAATAGAGCTTATTAATACATCAAACTCTAAATGATAAAATTTATCACACATATATGAGCATACTTACATATACATAGATTTGTGTATGTGTGCATTGATATGTGAGTGTAACACATATAATGCCTAGTCTTGCTGAAAGTCTGTGGAAACATTTGGTCTAATATAGTCAACAGCTATATTAGCTTTCATACTTTTTTCTGGAAGTTAATTTGGTAACAAAATCTGATGACTTTTTGAACCAACATTTAAACTTTTTATAAATTAAAACTGATTAATGAGTACAAATATTTAGTTATTATGAGTTTAATCAAGATAATCTTTTGCCATCTAAATGCCAATAGGAGATTGCATGAATATAGTATTTTGCATTCCTCTAATGATGTTGTTGTTGGTAGGTGCTGTCACGTTGATTTCAATATATAGCAACACCAGGTGACAGAGTACAACTGCTCCATAGGGTTTTCTAAACTGTAATCTTCATGAGAGAAAATTGTTAGGTCTTTCTGCCTAGGACTTGCTGTTGTTGTTAGGTACCATGGAGTCAGCTTCAAATCATAGCGACCTTATGTACAACAGAATGAAACACTGCCTGGTCTTGTACCACCCTCACAATACCTGCTAAACCTGAGCCTATCATTACATCCATCTCATTGAGGGTCTTCCCCTTTTTCATTGACCCTCCACTTTACCAAGCAGGATATTCCTCCCCAGCGAATGTTCCCTTCTGATAACATGACCAAAGTAGGTCAGACAAAGTCTGGCCATCCTCACTTCCAAGAAGCATTCTGGCTTAATTCTTCCAGGACAGATCTGTTCATTCTTCTGGCAGTCCATGGTACTTTCAGTATCCTTCATCAACACCACAACACAAAATATCAATTCTTCTTCAGTCTTCCTTATTCACCTTCCAGTACTGACATGCATATGAGGTGATAGAAAATATCATGGGTTGGGTTAATTGAACCTTTGTCTTCAAAGAGACATCTTGCTCTTCAGCACTTTAAAGAGGCCTTTTGCAGCAGATTTTCCCAGTGCAATATGTCTTCTGGTGTCTTGACTTCTACTTCCATTGGTGTTGATGTGGAATCAAGTAAAATGAAATCCTTGAAAACTTCAATCTTTTCTCCATTTATTGTGATGCTGCTTATTGGCCCATTTGTGAGGATTTTCATTTTCTTTATGTTGATATATAATCTATACTGCAGACAGTACTCTTTACTCTTCACCCATAAGTACTTCAAGTCATCCTCACCTTCAGCAGGCAAAGTTGTGTCATCTGCATATCACAAGTTGTTAATATATGTCTTCCTCCAATCCTGATGCCGTGCTCTTCTTTACACAGGTCACCTTCTCAGATTATTTTCTCAGCATACAAATTGAGTAAGTATGCTGAAAGAATACAACCCCAAAACACACCATTTCTGATTTTAAATTATGCAGTGTCCCCTTGTCCTGTTTGAATGACAACCTTCTGTTCTATGTACAGATTTCTCATGAGCACAAACAAGTGCTCTGGAATTCCCGTTCTTCTCAGTGTTATCCATAATTTGCTATGATCCACACAACAGAATGCTTTTGCATATCACTAAAACACAAGTAAATATCTTTCTGGTAGTCTTTGCTTTCAGCCAAGATCCATCTGACATCAGCAGTGATATCTCTCCTTTCACATCCTCTTCTGAATCCAGCTTGCATTTCTGGAAGTTCTCTGTCAATATACTGTTGCAACCATTTTTTGATTATCTTCAGCAAGATTGTACTTACGTGTGATATTAATGATATTACTGGATAATTTCCACATTCTGTGGGATCACCTATCTTTGGAATAGGTATAAATATGGATTTCTTCCAATCAGTTGGCCAGGGAGCTGTTTCTTCCAAATCTCTTGGCATAGCCAACTGAGCGCCTCCAGCACAGCATCCGTTTGTTGAAACATCTCAGTGGGTATTCCATCAATTCCTGGAGCCTTGTTTTTTTGCCAATTCCTTCAATGCAGTTTTGACTTCTTCCCTCAATATCATTGGTTCTTGATCATATGCCACCTCCTGAAAATGGATGAACATAGACCAGTTCTTTTGGTACAGTGACTGTGTATTCTTTCCATCTTCTTTTGATGTTTCCTGTATCATTCAACATTTTGCCCACGGATACTTCCAATATTGCACCTTGAAGCTTGATTTTTTTGCCTCAGTTCTTTCAGCTTGAGAAATGCTCAGAATGTTCTTTTTTGGTTTTCTAACTCCTGGTCTTTGCACATTTCAGTATAATAATTAATTGTATTCTTGAGCTTCTTTTTGAAATCTTCCGTTCAGATCTTTTATCTTGTCATTTCTTCCATTTGCTTTAACGACTCTTCTTTCAAGGACAAGTTTCAGAGTCTCTTCTGACATCCATCTTGGGCTTTTCTTCCCTTCCTCTCTTTTTAGTGACACTTTGCTTTCTTCATAGATGATGTTGTTAATGTCATCCCACAATTCCTCTGGTTTTCAGTCATTGGTTCCAATGCATCAAAGCTATTCTTTAGATGGTCTCTAAATTCTGGAAGGATATAATCAAGATCATATTTTGGCTCTTGTAGACTTGTTTTAATTGTCTTCAACTTCAACTTCAACTTACATATGAGCAGTTGATGGTCTGTTCCACAGTCAGCTCCTGGCCTTGTTTTGACTGAAGATATTGACCTTTTTCATTGCCTCTTTCCACAGATGTAGTTGGTCCATTTCCTGTGTACTCTGTCTGGTGAAGTCCATGTGTATAGCCGCTGTTTATGTTGTTGAGTAAAGGTATTTGCAATAAATAAGTTGTTGGTCTTACAAAATTCTATCATTCAATCCCCAGCATTATTTCCATCACCAAGGCCATACTACTTGTGATTCTTCTTAGTTTCGAACCTTTTCATTTCAAACACCAGTGATAATCAGCACATCTTGCTTGTATATTTGGTCAATTTCAGACTGCAAAAGTTGGTAAAAATCTTCAATTTCCTTATCTTTGGCTTTGGTGGTTGGTGTATAAATTTGAATAATAGTAATATTAACTGGTCTTCCTTGTAGATATATGTATATTATCCTATCACTGACAGTATTGTACTTCAGGACAGACATTCTTCTTCAATCTGTCATTCCTATGCTTAATAAACCACATGGTTGTCTGATTCCAAATGGCCAACAACTATCCATTTCAGCTCACTAAGGCCTAGGATGTTGATCTTTATGTATTCCATTTCATTTTTGACAACTTCCAATTTTCCTAGATTTATAATTTGTACATTCCATGTTCTGATTATTAATGGATGTTTCCAGCCATTTCTTCTCACTTTGAGTCATGCCACATCAGAAAATGGAAGTCCCTAAACCTTTACTCCATTCACATCATTAAAATTGACTTTACTCTGAGGAGGCAGTTCTGAATTTGTATTGTGAGTGTCTTCCAACCTGAGGGGCTCATATTCTGGGACTATATGGGACAATGTTTCAGGGCTATTCATAAAATTTTCCAGTCATATATCAGGCAGTGTTTCACTGATATTTATAAAGTTTTCACTAGCCACTTCTTGATAAGTGGATGGTCCCTTCTTTCCTCCAAGTCTATCTTAGTCAGGAAGCTCTGCTGAAACTTCTCTACCATGGGCAACCCTTCTGGTGTTTGAAATACTGGTGGCATAGCCTCCAGCCTCACAACAACACACAAACCACCACACTAAGACAAACTAACAGATGAATGGTGGTAGGACCTGCTGGGAGGGTTCAAATCATCAACTTTACAGTTAGCAACCAAGCACTTAACCTTTGCACCATAAAGGCTCTTTTTTAGGGAATAAGCCAAAACCAAACAAAACTCATAGTGACCCTATAGGACAAAGTAAAACTGCCCCATATGGTTTCCAAGGCTGTAAATCTTTATGGAAGCAGACTGCATCATATTTCTTCTGCATTTAGTGTAATAATATTCAGTTATTAACAATACAGGTGAATCTATATGAAAATATTAGCAATGCTTACATATCATTGTTATATTTTTTCCTTGTCAATTTATATACATATTTAACATATTTGGCAATGAACTTGCATCAGTAAACAGTAATTTAGATTTGTATGAAATAAAATTCAATTTGAAAACAAAATAGTACAGAATTGTTATAGTTACTGCTGGAAAATAATTAATTGCCTAATGTATTAAAACATTTTTAGATAGTAGATGAGAAATACTAACACTCAATGCAAAATAGGGCAATACTAATGATTGATGATATGCAAATTAAAACAGTGCAGTTAGATAATGATTTTAAACAATGATATTCTATGTTAGAAAGAGTAGAATGAGGCATATACTCATAAATACTAGCAAAAGCTTTTATTTGTATAGCTTTTGTGGAAAACAGTAAATAAGTATCAGGAACCTTTAAAGAGCTTATAACTTTTATCACTCCTACTACCTCTATCATAATTCTATCTCTAAGAATCTATCCTAATGAAATAATTAAAGATACAGAGGACAAAAAAACCTGTGTGAAAAGGCATTTATTACAATATTGTCTTTATGCCAAAGACTTGGAGACAAAAATTTTCTAACATAATTGGATTTCTTAAATAAATTATGGTCAATCAATATGTTAGACATTCATAAAGTCATTTTAAATAATGTTTTCCAAGAAGAGAGAAAAAAGAAAAGGAAATATTCATGATTTGATGTTAAGTTAAAGAAGAAAGAAGTTTGTGAAATTTATCTTTATATAGATATTTATAGAAGTCATATATTTGCTCCCTTCCTTATGGAAAACAATCAAAATTAGTTTCAGCATTGATTATTTTTGTTTTGCTCCATTAATTTTAATGGGACTTGTATTGTTTTAAATTTTTCAATGAAAAGAAAACTTCCTTCTGCTAAAAAACATATGCAGTACTCCTGAGAATACATAATTTTATAACGTTCTAATTTTTGTCTTTTCTTAAAAGCTCTAAATCATTTCCAATCAGTTGTAGACATAGTAAATTCTATCAATGCCTTCTTACTTCTTTGTAGAATGACAAGGAAATAATTGTTAACACTTTCTGAAAGACAAGAATTGAGGACTCACCTTCCAAACCAGGGCAGGTACTTCATAAAATCACATAACACTTTGTTGCTGTTGCTGTTAATTGCTGTTGACTCAGCTGACTTCATGGCAATCTTATGTAAAACAGAGTGAAACATTGCCCTGTCCTGTGCCATCTTCATGATCGTTAGTATGTTTGAGTCCATTGTTTCAGCAAGTGTGTCAATCCATCTCATTGAGGGTTTCCCTTGTTTTCGTTGGCTCTCTGTATCACCAGACATGATGTCATTTTCTAGTGATTGGTTTTTCCAGTCCAAAGTAAGCTGGTTGAAGTATCTCTATCTTTGTTTCTAAGGAACATTCTGGTTATATTTCTTCTAAGACTGATTTAATAGTTCCTCTGGCATTCCATAAGGAGCTCTGATGATGTAGTGATTAAAGCATTTGGCTGCTAACCAAAAGGATGATAGTTAGACCCACCAGCTGCTCTGGAAAAGAAAGATGAAGCAGTCTGCTTCCATAAAGATTTACAGCCTTGGAAACCCAATGAGGGTCGCTATGAATTGGAATCAGCTTGATGGCAATGAGTTTGGTTTTGTTTCCCTGGCATTCCATAGTATATTCAGTACTGTTTGCCAACATCACAGTTAGATGGCATCAATTCTACTTCTGTCTTTGTTTTTCACTATCTAATGTTTGCATGCATGTGAGGCAATTTAAAAGACCATGGCTTGGGTCAGGCACACCTTAGTAATCAAAATGACATCTTTGCTTTTTAAAATTTTAAACAGATGTATGGGAACATAGGAGTTTAGTCCTAATTACATATAACACATAGTCTTTTTCTTCAGTTACTTCCTCATATAAAATAATACTTGAGTTGAAGCTTTGAATGATTCCCTGTAGTTTTGTGCTCCTTGATTCCTGATATTATGACTGTTTTATAATTTTGTTCCCAGGGCTTAAAATAATATACTTAGCACATATTGTTGTTGTTGTTAGCTGCTGTCAAGTTAGCTCCTGGGTCGTGATGACCTTATGCACATTGTTATTAGACTATACTGATCTATAAGATTTTCATTAGCTTATTTTCAGAAGTAGATTGCCAGATCTGTCTTCCTAGTCTGCCTTTGTCTAGAAGCTCTGTTGAAATCTGTTCTGCCTTATAACAACAAGCAAGTCTCAACTGACAGATGGATAGTGGCTGCATATGAAGCTGATAGACAAGTACCAAACCCAGTTTTCCACATGGAAAGCAAGAATTATAACACTGAGCCAACACTGCCCTTCAGCACAGATTAGGCACCCAATATTATTAACGAATAATACAAAAATGTTTATGTCTTCTGTATTTCAATCAGTTGAGAAGGAAGAAAATCATCTAATCACGTATATTTTTTTGTATTTTGTAGACAGATGCTCTCATGAGCATAACCATTATTTTGGTTACCTAGTGCTGCTCTAACAGAACATACCACAAATGGGATGGCTTTAAAAAACAAGAGTTTATTCTCTTACTATTTGGGAGAGTAGAAGTCTGAGGTCCAGGTGCAAGGCTCTAAGGGTTGAGTGAACTCTGGGTGAGAGCCCCTTGCCTTGGGCTTCAGCTCTGCCTCTTGCTCCCAGTGCACTGAAGCTGGAGGCATCTCTTCACTCAGGCAGCTTCTGGCTGCTGAGGCTGACAAACCCAATGTCAACAAGTAAAAAGGCAAAGTCCTGATATTACCAAACCATATGGTAGGCCACTAATTCAAGTCAATTAAAAGTCCCAAGATCAGCAGGACAACATGGTAAGCTGCTGAACAGCAACTTGGCTACATGCAGGGTTCAAGTGTGCCATCAGCTGGAGACCTTCCTCAAAGTTGCTTCTTATATACAGGAAGCAGCCCACATCCCTAAAGCAGCTACTCATCTGCTTCAATAGTTTCCACCATAGAATTTAATTACCTGTCTCACAGTGGGGAATAACTACATCCAGCTGCCCAGCCACTCAACCAGGCTGAGCCAAGTTAACACACAAACTTAACTACCACAACCATTTTTCCACAATCACCGATTTAGTTTCCTTTGATATAAATGAAGTATAGCACCTCATTCTTATTAACTTTGGATAGCAGCTCTCTAACTTTGCTGTTGTTGTTAGGAGGTGTTGAGTCAATTCTGACTCATGGTGATCCTTTGTACAACAGAGAAAACACTTCCTGGTCCTGTGCCCTTCTTTCAGTCATTGCTATGTTAGAAACCATCTTGCAGCCATTATGTCAATCCACCTTACTGAGCATCTTCTTTTTCATTGACCCTCTACTTCACCAAGAATAGTGTCCTTCTGCAGTCAATGGTCTTTCCTCATAACATGTACAAAGTACTTGAGACCAAGTCTTGCCATCCTCACTTGTAAGGAGTGTTCTGTGCTTCTTCCAACACAGACTTAGTCTTTCTTCTGGAAGTCCATGGTATAGTAAGTATTCTTTACCAATACCATAAATGATTTCTTCTTCAGTCTTCCTTATTCAATGCTGGTTGTAGAAGGGCATTCAGAAATATTGATTCCTGGTAGACCTTAACTTTAAAGGAAAAGAAAATGGAAAGAAAAGAAAACATTTTTTTTTTAAGCTAATTATCCAGAAGATTATTATTTTGGTGAGTTGATACCTAAACATTAAGAGTACCACCTCAGAGGAATATATGTTGTTTTTGTGATGTTTTTCAAGCCTTCTCTGACTCATGATGACCCTATACACAGCAGCATGAAAGACTGTCTGATCTTGTGCCAGCATCATGATCCTTGTTATATCTGAGTCCATCATTGCAGTCACTGTGTCAATCCATCTCATTGAGGGCCTCCGCCTTCTTTGTACCCTCCATTTTACTAAATATGATATCTTTCTCCAGGGAATTGTTCTTTCTGACTACAAAACCAAAGTAGTTGAGATGAAGTCTAGCCATTCTCATTTCCAAGGAGCATGCTGGCTTCATTTCTTCCAGGACAGATTTGTTGCTCCTTTTAGCAGACCATAATACTCATAGTATTCTTCTCCAACATCAATATTTAAAAGCATCAGCTCTTATTCAGTCTTGTTTATTCACTGTCCACCTCTCACATGCAAAAGAAGAGATTGAAAATACCATGGCTTTGGTTAGATGCACCTTAGTCTTCAAGGAGACATCTTTGCTCTTTATCACTTGAAAGAGGTCTCTTGCAGCAGATTCGCCCAATGTAATACATTTTCTGATGTCGTGACTGCTGCTTCTATTGGAGTTGATTGTAGAACCAAGTAATATAAAATCCTTGACAACTTCAATCTTTTCTCCATTTATTGTGAAGCTGTTTACTGCACCAGTTGTGAGGATTTTTGTTTTCTTTATATTGAGGTGTAATCTATACTGCAGATTGTAGTCTCTAATATCCATCAGTAAGTGCTTCAAGTCATCCTCACTTTCAGCAAGCAAAGTTGTGTCATCTGCATATCACATATTGTTAATGAGTCTTCCTCCAGTCCTGATGCCATCTTCTTCATATAATCCAGCTTCTCAGATTATTTGCTCAGCATATAGATTGAATAAGTATGGTGAAAGGATACAAACCTGACACACTTCCTCCTTGATTTTAAACCTGCAGTGTCCCCTTATTCTGTTTGAATGACAGCCTCCCGGTCTATGTACAGGTTCCTCATGAGTACAATTAAGTGTTCTGGAATGCCCATTCTTCTCAATGATATCCATAATTTGTTATGATCCAGACAATCAATGCTTTTGCATAGTCAATAAAACATAAGTAAACATCTCTCTGGTATTCTTTGCTTTCAGCTAAGATCCATCTGACATCAACAATGATATTCCTTGTTCCATGTCCTCTTCTGAATCCACCTTGCATTTCTGGAAGCTCTCTGTCAATACAATGCTGCAACCATTTTTGAATTATCTTCAGCAAGATTTTCCTTGCATGTGATATTAATGATATTGTTGGATAATTTCTACATTCTGTGAGATCACTTTTATTTGGAATGAGTACAAATATGGATCTCTTCCAGTAACTTGGCCAGGTAGCTGTCTTCCAAAACTCTTGGTATAGCTGAGTGAGTGCCTCCAGCGCAGCATCCATTTGTTCAAACATTTCAGTGGGTATTCCATCAATTCCTGGAGCCTTGTTCTTCACCAATTCCTTCAGTGCCCCTTTGACTTCTTCCTTCAGTACCATTGGTTCTTGAACATATACCAGCTCCTGAAATGGATGAAGATTGACCAGTTCTTTTTGGTACAGTGACTGTGTATTCCTTCTATCTTCTTTTGATGTTTCCTGCAGCATTCAATTTTTTGACCACAGAATCTTTCAATATTGCAACTCAAGGCTTAAATTATTTTCCTTGGTTCTTTCAGCTTGATAAATGCTGAATGTGTTCTTCCCTTTTAGTTTTGTAACTCCAGGTCTTTGCACATTTCATTATAGTAATTGCCTTTGTCTGCCCAAGCTGTCCTTTGAAATCTCTTGTTCAGCTCTTTTATCTTGCCATTTCTTCCATTCCCTTTAGCTACTCTCTGCTCAAGGACAAGTTTCAGAGTCTCTTCTGACATCCATTTTGGTCTTTTCTTCCTTTGTTGTCCTTTTAATGACCTCTTGCTTTCTTCAGGGACAGGTAAAATACACAAAAACGTTTTGAAAATACAAAACTCTTTATAAATTCTCCCACTAATATTGCTTGATAAAAACATTTTAAACATAAATTCATAAAATGTGTGTTATTGGCATATAAATAGATAGGTAGATAGATACATTCAAATCTAAATCATATATTATTTGAATATGTCAATTTAAATCCAGTTTCCCATGTATCTTCTCTGGTGGACGCTTCATTATCCATGAAAGAATTATTTAATAGTTTTTACTTAACAAAAATGAATAGAAAAATTTATAAGATTTCTACTGCTCTGAATAATTCCACCTTTGTTGGCATCTCACACTCTCAAGCTTTCCTTATTCCTTCTATCTCAGTCTGAAAGACTTTGGGAATCCTACCTAATTCCAGCTTCTTCTAAGACAATATTTCTCAATCTTTTCTCCAAGCTAGAATCACCTAAGGAACTTTTACCAATCAAATCAAAATATCTGGGAGTGTTTTAAAAATATTTTTTAAGTGTATTTTTAAAATTCTTCAGATGATTCCAATACATAGTGTTGTTTGGAAAAAAGCATTCCAAGCAAAGTGTGAATGAAGGAGCTCTGATTTCCCAACATCTGAGAATTACAAAGAAGGGTTGGCCAAGGTTTGGGTTAGTGAACTGTGTTTCTCAGCTTCCCTCTGATCAGATCCTAGTTTATCATTTTATTTAACATAGAACACAGAAAGTAAATTGGTTCTAAATACATCTATGACAATTTTTAAATTACTTATTATTTTGTGTTTTCTGGTGTATATCCTGTAGAAAATCAAGAGCTTTTTTTTTTTCAAATATAAAGAGTTATCTGTATCTTTACCAATGACCCATGTTTATTTAAAGTTACTCCAGATCAAAATTGCTATTTTGTATAATTACTAACTACAGTGTTAGGGCAAAAGTGTTCAATTGCATATCAATTATTGGAGAAGAGAAAGGAAATTGTTTTTTAGTTGTCTGTATAGTCTGTGTGATTTCTAGCACACTTGTAGATTTCTTAGTGTTTAGATTGACCATCTACATAACAGGAATGATGCCTATGTGAGGGACCACTTTAAAGTTCAAATTATATGAAGACTTAGGCATAGTGCTTACTAGCTATGTCATAAAAATTAATATTTCATTTATTTCCAACATCTAAATTTAGATACTTTTCCAAAGATTTGTCCTTAACCATCTTGCTCCAGATATTCTCCCTTCCTTACTAACCTTGCTTACAATGTCAATGTTACGACAGCTCCACCCCATCCCCCATCTTCCAATCCTATCCTTTCACGTAGCTAACACAGACCACATGAGACCTTTATTATCACTGAATTCTACACCTCTTTTCTGCAGTTTCCAGAGCTCTGTTAGCACAGTACTTAAGGCATTTGACTGCTAACTAGGAGGTTGATGGCTCAAACTCACCAGCCACTCCACGGAAGGAAGATGGTGCAGGTGAAATCTACTTCCAAAAAGATTTACTGGCTTGGAAACCCAATGGGGGTCACTATCAGTCAGAATCAACTCGATAGCAGTGGGTTTATTTTTTTTTTCTTTTTCTTTTTTGGTTTTCTGCAGTTTCTCTTTCTGTTAATGGCATCATCCTCATTTACCTGGTCTCCCATCTTTCCTTACTTGCTTCCATCACTTCTCTTCCGGCACCCAGACCTTCTGATAAGCAAACTGTCTCTCTATGTAGTCCAGAACACCAGTTTGGAAGTTAGAGTTCTTAGTTTATTTTCTCCAGTCTGTCACTAAGTAGTTATATGGCTGGTAGTGAGTTGCAAATTTAGATAGACTTTATTCCACTGGAGCCCTTGAGTGGTGCAAATGGTTAATATACTCCACTGTTAATTGAAAGCCTGGAGAGTTGATTCCATCCAGAGGTACTTGGAAGAAAGCCTGAAGATCTACTTCCCCAAATCAGCCATCGCAAACCCTATTGAGCACAGTTCTATTTAGACATACTTGAGGTCACCACAACTTGAAGTGAATTCCACAGCAACTGTTTCCATTACATTTTATAATGGAAAAGCAAACAAAACAGGTCAAACCATTCCATTACATGACTTTTCAGCTCGTTTGTGAAGATGACACTAACAAAAAAAATGATGCAAGATTATAATAGTGCCTAAGGCATTTGACTGCTAACCAGAAGGCTGGAAGTTCAAACCCACCAGCCACTCCTCAGAAGGAAGATTGGGCACTCTATTTCCATAGAGACAACACCTCGGAAACCCAAGGAGGGGTAGGTATGAGTCAGGATCAACCCGACAGCAGTGATCTTTTTTTAATAGACTATATCATGGTTGCCCCTTCCAAAAATATAATTTTCTTTTTGAAATAATGTTAATCTTAGAATTGACTTTAGAAATCTCTTCCATCCAGAAACCGAGTTAATAGAAACAAAGTGATTAGCCTCTCCAACCTAAGTGATGTCACAGTAGCAGACCTTCTGACGAACTACCTGGGATTATTCTTTTCCTACAACTAAATTCATAAACATGTCCCCAAATCCTAATAAGATGACCACTGGAAGATTAAAACAATAGGTGATATTCAGATATTCATGTTGGGATCATGCCAAGGAAAATGGTTTGTCTATTGCAGGAACTCAGAACCATTTCCTGAAAGACAAAAGAAGTGCAGCAAAGAGAACAAGAACCTTTGAAAAGGATCACACTTGCAGCCTAAGCCCCTCCTATGATCTTTATAGGACTTCTTAGGATACTTCTGCTTCCACATAACAGTAATCACAACTGTAATGTGCTTAAAAAATAATGAAAGTACAGTCCAGACATAGAAAATATTCTGTATTATTTGAGAGGTAGGAATACTAATTTACTTTTATAGAAAGAATAATTATGATATCAAATGTCTTCTATTTTTATTTTAACAATCTGCAGCCTATATTTTTATTTCAGTTTTCACCACACTGAATAAAAGAAACAAAGTCAGATTGACTATAAGGCATTTTGAAACTTTCTTTATTCTTATACAATAAACCTTCATTTCCACTGGTATTCTTTTTTCCACATCTGTTCCACTTTTAAAAAGAATTCTTTCTAGTAGTTGCACACACTTAGGTAGTGGTCAGTAGAATGACCTCAAGATCTAAAAATGTAAGACAAATCTGATATTTTCCCTGCTTTCTGGCTAGGTATATGATATATTTTTGTCTTTTTATTTTTTTTCCAATTGATTTCAATTACTCGATGTTATTTCAAGAAAGCAAAAATAATTCAACTCCCAAATAGCTTTAATGTCTGTACAATTCACAAAATCTGATGTTTTTTAAAAAGAAGGAAATATTTTGCTAAATCATCAAATAAATACCAGTCTACAGAGTAGTGCTTCCCTTTTAATTATTAACTTTCTAATAATAGTTACATTTTGTTCATACATGTGTCAAAGTGCTTTTATGTGCATTATCCTGTAATTCATAGTCTTCTGTCTGTTCTTCAGGGCCATTTTCCTCCTCTGATCTGTCTTTCAACTAATCTGTTCTTTGTCTAACTATGTGATTCATCTGCTTTCTAAATTCTTTTGTGGGCTTTCGCTGTGAGTTAGGAAATATTATTTTATCTGTACTATGCTCTATTTACCAAAATTTATACCTGAGAAGCTTAATTCAAAGATTAGGCCATTACGAGAAGAATGATCATAAATTGTTTGTGTAAGACTTTTCAGTAATTAAAAATAAATTGTGTAGTTCTTGATACTGCTTTTGGATCATTGCAAAAGATTGTCAAGCAAAATTTTGGTAATATTTTGTTTGAAATATCACTAAGCCCTTATGCAAATAAAAGTTCTTTAATATGCATTTCATGATAAAAACTGCAGTTTTAGAACTCCTACTGAAAATACACTACTTTTTTTAAATGTTGATATTGTATTAATCTTTATTCCCAGTCAGTTTATTACTCACATAATTATATTCCTTTGGAAAGGGAAGGGGTAGGAAAATGAAGAGATGATCACATTTTAGAAAAGCCTGTGGTTTCTTAGCTCTCCAATTTGGGCCTATGGTCTTTGATGTTTGTTTCGGTGGTCTCTTACTAGTGTAAAAGTTCAGGCTCCTGTTAAATTGCCACCTGTACTATGGAAAGCTAATGCATTAGAGTCAAACAGCTCTAAGAAGGTGCCATGGTGCCTGGGGCAACCTCTTGAGTTTCAGTTCTAACTGCTGCTGGGAGATGAATTTGGGATGATCCTTGTTACAGAAATTAGACAGATCAGGAAGTAAACATATATGCCTTTCATCTGACCCAGCTCTGAGACAAGAGGGTGGGGAGTGGGGGGAATTCCTCTTCTAATTACTTTACGGGTCATTTCTCCTAGACTTTTGTCAGTGTCTGACACTCCTAATAGGGGAAATTTTTGAGAAAGAGAAAGGGGAAAAATCATAGCACATTGAACCTTCTGCAAACCTTCTCCTTCTGACAAGGCCCCACTCTCTTGCATTTGCAGCATTGCTGCCTTCTGTGTTAGTTCTTACCTTGCTTCAACGAGGAAAATTGAAGGTACATCCCTCCAAACAGGAAAACTTCCCTCTACATTTTAAGGAGGCTCTCTTTTTCGGATCATCTTATTTAATTCAGAATTATATACTGAACTTCATTATCCTTGATGACTCAAGGTAACTTCCAATTGTTAATATCCTGTTGACCCATCATCTTTGTGAGTTCACGTTTCAAAATTTCAGCCATATTGAGCAGCTGCCTGAATCCTAACTGAACAAAATGTGGATGGCTTATATTCAAGTCTTTGTTGCTAATTTGTGATGATGAGGTTTAAGAAAGGATAACTGTAGAAAAGAAAGATGCGTGGATTTGCTGGAGACAAAAGGAAAAAGAAAATAAAAGAAACCCCAAGGATTCAGGCATTAGAATTCCCAACTTTCAATTTCTCATTTAGTACAATGTTAAGTAAATGTTTGCTTCTACATGATAGATGACCTTTTTTATTCCCCCTAGAATTGAGATTCACTAACTTTCTAATAAGTTAAGTATTCTTTTTTCCACTTAAAAGGTACAAAAAAAGAAAAATATCTTTCTATAGTAAACATATTTCCCTAAAAGAAATTGCAGAAAATTGAGATAAGCAAAAAACAAAAACAAATTTTAATATTTTGAAATGCAGTTTTCTAGTTATTTTTCTAAACAGTTACACACAAAAAGGAACCATAAGTGCACACTGTATTAAAACAACATTCTAACTTAGCATTAACATGAATATTTCAATAGTGATATTCCATTGTATGGGTGGGCTGTGACGTGATACTCTGAATATTATTTACATCGTAGTTTCTTCAAGGGGAATGGTAAAGGATATATATTTTTTTTTTTTTCTTTTTATGCTTTGCCTTGACATAACTAAAAAAAAGTGAAAAATGATGTTGAAGAAAAGTTCTTTATTTTTGGTAGTTTCTTTTCTAAAATTTGTATTTAATTTAATGTATTCTTTTTTATTTTTTCTTCCAATCTATCTCTTTTAGGTCAAAGATATGTAAATGTTTTAACACTTCATATAATGGAATTAATTAAGGTGGGGAAAACATTCTTAACTTAAATAAAAGTTATTTAAGCAATAGCATAATGGCCTCAGATTATTATTCAGAATTAATATGATGAAAGATTTAGAAATTTTCTTTCTGTTCAAACCACAAACTTCAGAAGTAAAATCTTACTTTCAAGGTAATTTAGCATTTGTAAATTAAAACAAATTTTTAAATGTGCCAAAGTGTTCACTTCAAAAGGCAAGTGGATAAAATCAGAACTTACGGAATTAGTCAATTCAAAATCCTTGAAAGGCTAAAGATCCTTCAAGAAAATGAACCTGTCATCTTTCAAGATCCATGTCTTATCAGCTTCTACTTATGTGACTTAAATTTACCAAATACCTGAAACACTATCTCTTCCAGTTTTGAATAAGTATTTGTCCCCAAGGTCCAACTCCCTACCAGCTCCTCTCAAACACCGCATTCTCCTGGTTCTTGCTTATGTTAATCTATGAGTGTAGGGAAAGTTTAGTCACATTTCTATTAGTTTTCAGAGGGACGTTGGTCCTTGACCTATCCTCAGGGTACTTGATGCCATTGCCTGCTGGGTCCAGGGAAGTGTGGCAGGTCTACATGGACTCATACTGGTATGTGTTGCTCACGGTTCTTTGCATGATGTCTTATTTCCAGAATCCTTTCCTCTAAACTTCAGGAGTCTTCTCGTATATTGGATCTCTCACCACATCCACATTTCATGACAAGAACACCTTATACTCTTAGATTCCCTCCAGTACACCCATAACAGAACTTCAGATCTCACTCACTACACAACTTCCCCTTGATGCTCTTCAACTTCCACTTGATTCTGAGTGCAGGACTTGTCTGGTGTGCTCAAAGACTTCCCAGAGTAATTTAAGGAAATGGGTAACTAGATCCATGACAAAGGCAAATACTGTTCCATCTGATATTAGGGAGCCATTTAATTATGGCTCTTCCTCTAGACTTTACCTTCTAAATCTCTTTCTAAGGTTCTATGACATACAGGAGTCATTTTCCATTTTGTACATGGAAAAGAGTTCTTTAATTTCATGTCCTTCTTCCTCTTAATACCTATTCTTAGAGTAAAGTTTCTATACTCAAATCAATAGGTTTTTTTTTTTTTTCTTTATAGACAAAGAAAGGAAAACTGGGGAAATTAGGACATCTTTCTGTTTTTCAAAAATTTCAGGTTTGAGGGCTAAAATCTTACTAAGCATTTTGTATTTTTTCTTACTTCAAAGTTGAGCATTAATGTATAGCTCTAGGTGGTATCTGACCTCCTATGGAAGCAAAAATTTTCATTAGTTTGGTCAGGCAGGAACATTATGGCCCCATAGCAGTAAGGGTCACTACAGTTCTTGCAGGCATACACCTCATCAGTCACCAAACCTGATGAATGAAATAGAGATCTCTTCAGTGGGGCCACATAAACTTGCCATTAACCTCAAATATTATCATGGGAGAAAGGACCAGGAGGGTAAAGATTGTTGTTAAGAGACATTTCTACTTTTACACAATCGAGTTTGTGTGTAATAAAGTTTGACTAAGGAACATATTTAATATATTTTAAAGGCTTACCATATTCTACACACATAATGTGTACTCAAAATTATTACTATATTCCTATCATTCTGGAATGGTCCCTATAAAATATACATCTTTAAGCCATAATTCTGACCTTTTAAGATTTTTTTTTCTTTTTGCATAGAGACTGTGTATTACAGTGTATTAAGTATTCTTCTCACTGAATTTTGTTTACTTTTTTTCATTGAAGTTAATGATTAACATTATTTAGACAATGTTTAAACACTATTTAGACATTTAAAAGGACATTTGGAGATTTAAAAAGATAAAGCTTAGTGGTTATTAATAATATGTCACTGAATTTAAACACCAGGCTACAAAATGATATCTCTTATGATTAAACTTTAAAATTAATTTTGATTTATGATATCATGGACACTTTTTTCTCTGTCAACAAATATTTACAGATATGATTATTTATAAGGTTGTATAATATTCCTTTGAATATCTATGCTTTATCATGGCAATCTCCAGGTTTCAGTGAAGGTCCATGAACTGCAGACCACACATACACACACACACATATACACACATATGCACACAACAGGTACACACATACAAAGTCACAAAAAAAACTGCACTAAGAGAGGATAAATCAAGAATTTTATGGTGATTATATACTGGTAGTGAAAATATTGGAACTTTTTATTTATTTTCTTTTTTGCTTAATTATGCTTGGTATTTCCTTGGAAGTTAATTATAAGGATGGTATAAAAAACTTATATATCTCTTACATATAATATTAATACAACTGTTGAAGTGATTAATAGGAAAATATCACTATTTTCTATTCTAATTTACATGAGCTTAATGGAAATATTTTATAAAATTAGATAAAGTATGTAGGGTAAATTGTACTTCTTACATTATGTTTCTGTAGGGCTAGGTTAGGGTAGGAGTGTGTAGGGGATACCAAAGAAAACATGATAATTTCTTATAAGAACTGATTGCTCAAGAAAAGTCCATTTGTTATAAAATGCCATTAACTTCTCCTTATGAATGAATATGGCCTGGTGCCTCTGATAATTGCTGAATCATTTTTAAAAGGTAACCAATCGATCTATAAAGAATGAACCTTCACTGTATTATAAATGGATTATAAAAATATTCATCCAATTGGGAGAAGCTAGGAACTAGATCTTGAAAGGTGACCAAAAATCCTTTATATGTACTTATAAAGTTTAACAATACCAAGTCCAAACAAGTTTTCTCCTACATTGTTAATTTCCTTTATTGGTTTAAATAAAATTTGATGTCAGCATTATCAGAATTTAATAATGAATGAATATGTTATTTTATTCCTGGAAAGCTTATGCATTCACTTTAACAGAGAAACATTTATTCTCTTTGATTATGACGGTGCTCATCAATTTTTCATTTCTCTCATAAGTGATCATGATAAGGATAATGAAGTTGAGATGGGCAATTCATCAGTTTCTGATGAAGATTTGTAGAGGACTTCTATTATTCTAGAAACTCACCTCCATTTATTCAGTGCAACACTGACATTAATTCAGTTCCTTGCCTTAAATTTTTCTCCCTCTTTTTAGAGATTGATAAATGAGATAATGTATGTTAAAGTGCTTCGTAAACTCTGAAGTGCTACACAAATGTAACGTAGCATTATTTAAAATTATGATTTTATGTTTGACGTTTAGAATAGTGCTTTTTGTTTAATAATGATGTCTCATTCTCAATTGCTGGAAGGATCAACTGAAATGGCTCATTGACTGGTAAATTAATGCTATAGTCTTCCTTTTGTATAGGTTTCTGAGATGATCATTATTTCTCTCTCGATTTCATGCAATTCAGAAAGGATAGAAACATGACTTTTTTAACATATCATGACTTTTCTCTGCTAGATAAAACAGTACTACTTTTAGATGTACTTGTCTACTTCTAGTCTATTCAATTTCTCTTTTAATCCTTCCGACAGTTATGGTCATTGAAGTACTCTATACAATCTCATCACTGAAAGATAATTTATCTTAGGATGCCCTGATCCCTAACAGTATCTTCAGTCTCACTTTGTCTTTTTTTCTTTTTTAACATAGTATTAGAAGCAAATACAGTTTACTCTTGAACTTGATTTTTTCATACGCTAAAATGTTCTTCCAAACCAAAAAACCTACTGCCACTGTCTACTACAACTCATAGTGACATGATCAACCAGAGTAGAGCTGCCCCTTAGAGTTTCCAAGGCTTTAATCTTTGCAACAGACTGCCAAAACTTTCTCCTGTGGCATGGCTTGTGGGTTTGAACTTCTGACCTTTTTTTTTTTTTTTTTTTTTTTTTTTAGCAGCCAAGTGCTTTACTATTGCACCACTAGGGTTCCTGTGATGCCCTTAGATATTGCAAAATTATTCACATTCTGAAAATCTTTAGTAGGATCCCATGGAATCATTGCTGAAACAAACTTCATTTCCACTCTCTTTTTTGAAGTTTATTTTATCCTTCTAATTTATTTTAAATTGTTGTCTTTAAAGAGCATATTATAATCCACATGTGTGCTTTGAACTCTTCACTAATGTGTCAGCAATGTGAAACAACATGTTGAATACAAGAGGTATTTTAGTCCAAAGGAAATCTTGTTAAGAAAATGCCTGGTATTTACTAGAAATTGTTGAAATACTCTCTGTGGCTATAACAAGGCACATTTAAGGCAGAAATTCTTCTAGGAAAATTTTGAAGTCCTAAAATAGTGAAAAATTGAGTAACCATAGGGGTTTAGAAACTGTTCTGTCAAAATTTAATCGGAAATAGTTTTGTCTCAAGTGTTGTTTTGAGTTTTTACATACTCCAAGTATACTAATAATATTCTATCATCTGAAATGATAACTCTAATAGGCTGTAAAATACTATTCCTTAAGATTGCTGCTTATCCTTTACTCATGGTGATCCCACATCCATTGGAAGAAAATGGTGTCTTGTGGATTAGGCTAATGTGATCCATAGGGTTTTCACTGGCTGATTTTTGTATGTAGATCACCAGGCCTTTCTTATGACTTCATCTCAGTCTGGAAGTTCTGCTGAAACCTGTTCAGCATCACAGCAACACACTCAGCTTCAAACCTCTACTGACTGACAGGTGGTGGCTGAGCATGAAGAGCATTTGCTGTGAATTGAATCTGTGTCTCCTGAGTAGAAGATGGAAATTCTAAAAACTGAACAATTTATGCCTTCCCAATAGAACTAGGAAACTTAATCCCAATCATGACCTAGAGAAGAAGATCTTATTATTTGTCTTAATCAATAGTCTTAGTAAAATATTCTAAAAAAAATTCCAAATATAAATGGTTTACTCACTGTGTTATGAATTTACTTCCCACAAATAAGATCCTTTGGAACTTGAAAGTCAAGCCAATTCTACCAACAGCTCCTGAAAGAGTTTATTTTCCTTATGTGTTTTAACACTTGGTGTCAAATAATATTTGATTCACTCTGAGTGACTACAAAACTGGATACATTTTATGTTTTCTTGGCATATGTAGTTCAGAGAGGAGGAAAGAACTTTTATTTTTTTGTGAAAATGATAGCAAGTTATCTTATCAATGATGGAAACTTGGGGACATGCATGGTTTGAGATACAAGGACAAAAGTAATGGTGTGGGAGAGCCATGGAAAGAGATTGAGGAAAACTAACTAGCTTCTTGGTTCAGTATTACAGAACTGGGTTGTGGGTTCAAATGAAATTGTATACCACAGATATCATGACAGTAATAGATATCAATTACATAAGGCAAGTAGAATAAATTCTTAAAGAAGTTTACCTTAAAATCTCAGTGTCCTACTATAATAAAAGTGTTTTCCATTATATAGATTCCAACTTCACCACTCACCTGTCAGTTTGTTGTATTGTAGTGGCTTGTGTGTTGCTGTAAGGCTGGAGGGTTTGCCACCAGTATAACAAATAACCAGCAGGGTCACCCATGGCAGACACATTTCAGCAGAGTTTTCAGACCAAGACAGACTTGGAAGAAAGAAGAGGCCAACCACTTCTTAAAGAATTGGCCAGTGCAAACATTAGGCAGAGCAGTGAAACACTGTCTGATATATCACTGGAAAACTTTATGAATAGCCCCAAAACATTATCCAATATAGTAACAGATGATGAGCCCCTCAGATTGGAAGTCACTCAAAATGTGAATGGGGAAGATCTGCCTCCTCAGAGTAGAGCCAACCTTATTGATGTGGATGAAGTAAAGGTTTCAGGACCTCCATTTACTAATGTGGCACAACTCAAAATGAGAAGAAACAGCTGCAAATATCCATTCATATTGAGAACATGGAATATATGAAGAATGAATGTAGGAAAATTGGAAGTTGTCAAAAAAGAAATGGAATGCACAAAGATCGATATCCTATGCAATTGTTGTTGTTGTTGTTGTTATGTGCCGTCGAGTCGGCCCCGACTCATAGCGACCCCTCCTTGGGTTTCCGAGGCAGTATCACTACGGAAGTAGGATTGCCCAACCTTCCTTCCGAGGAGTGGCTGGTGGGTTTGAACCGCCAGCCTTCTGGTTAGCAGTCAAGTGCTTTAGCCACTATGCTACCAGAGCTCCTAGTGAGTTGAAATACACTGGTTTTGGCCATTTTGAATTAGAAAACATATGATCTACTATGCCAGGAATGACAAATTGAAGAGGAATGGTGTGGCATTCGTTGTCACAAAGAATGTTTCAAGCTCTATCCTGAGGTACAATACTGTCTGTGATAGGATAACATCCACACACCTACATGGAAGACCAGTTAATACTGCTATTATTTAAATTTATGCACCAACCAACAAAGCCAAAGATAAGGAAATTTAAGGTTTTTACCGATTTCTCCAGCTTGAAATTGACCACATATGCAATCAAGACATGTTGATTATCACTGGTGATTGGAATGCAAAAGTTGGAAACAAAGAAGAATAATTGGTATTTGGAACATTTGGCCTTGGTGATTGAAATGACCCTGGAGATTGCATGATAGAATTTTCCAAGGCCAACAACTTATTCATTGCAATTATCTTTTTCCAACAACACAAATGACAGCTACACATGTGGACTTCACCAAACGGAGTACACAGGAATCAGATTGACTGCATCTGTGCCAAGAAGTGATGAAGAAGCTTAATATCTTCAGCCAAAACAAGACCAGGAGCTGACTGTGGAACAGACCATGAATTGCTTATATGCAAGTTGAAGTTGAAGTTGAAGACAATTAAAGCAAGTTCACAAGAGCCAAAATATGACTTGAATTTAGAGACCATATGAAGCATAGATTTGATGCATTGAACACAAATGACCAAAAACTGGAGGAATTGTGGGATGACATCAAAAGCATCATTCATGAAAAAAGCAAGAGGTCATTAAAAAGACAGAAAAAGAAGAAAAAAAACAAAATGGATGTCAGAAGATACTATGAAACTTGTCTTTGAACAGAGAGTAACTAAAGAAAATGAAAGAAATGACAAGATAAGAGAGCTGAACAGAAGATTTCAAAGAGCAGCTCAAAAAGACAAAGTCAATTATTACAATGAAATGTCCAAAGACCTTGAGTTGGAAAACCAAAAGGTAAGAACACACTTGGCATTTCTCAAGCTGAAAGAAGTGAAGACATAATTCAAGCCTCCAGTTGCAATATTGAAAGATTCTACGGGCAATATATTGAATGATTCAGGAAGTATCAAAAGAAGATGGAAGGAATACACAAAGTCACTGTACCAAAAAGAATTGGTTGATGTTCATCCATTTCAGGAGGTGGCATATGATAGAACCAATGGTATTGATTGAAGAAGTTGAAGCTCCAGTGAAGGAACTGGTGAAGAGCAAGGCTCCAGGAATTGACAGAATACCCATTGAAATGTTTCAACAAATGGATGCCCCACTGGAGGCACCTACTTGGCTATGCCAAGAGATTTGGAAGACAGCTACCCTGGCCAAGTGACTGGATGAGATCCATATTTGTACCCGTCCCAAAGAAAAGTGATACTATAGATTGTGGAAATTATCAAAGAGTATCATTAATATCACACACAAGTAAAACTTCTTCTCTAAAGATAATTAAAATATGGTTGCAGATTTATATTGAAAGAGAACTTCCAGAAATGCAAGTGGGATTCAGAAGAGGACATGGAATGAGGGATATCATTGTTGATGTCAGATGGATCCTGGCTGAAAGCAAAGAATATCAGAAAAATGTTTACTTGTGTTTTATTGACTATTCAAAAGCATTTGATTGTGTGGATAACAAATTATGGATAACTCTGAGAAGAATGGGAATTTCAGAACACTTAATTGTATTCTTAAGGAACCTATACATAGACTAGGAGGCTGCCATTCAAACAAAACAAAGGGTTACTGCATGGTTTAAAGTCAAGAAGGAAGTATGTCAAGGTTGTATCCTTTCATCATACTTATTCAATCTGTATGCTGAGCAAATAATCTAAGAAGCTGGACTATATGAAGAAGAACATGGCATCAGAGTTGGAGGAAGACTCATTAACAATCTATAATGCACAGATGACACAACTTTGCTTTCTCAAAGTGAAGACAACTTGGAGCACTTACTGATGAAGATTAAAGACTACAGTCTGAAGTATGGATTACATCTCAATATGAAGAAAACAAAAATCCTCACAACTGGACCAATAAGCAGCATCATGATAAATGGAGAAAAGATTGAAGTTATCAAAGACTTCATATTACTTGTTTCCATTATCACCACCAATGGAAGCAGCAGTCAAGACATCAGAGGATGTATTGCATTGGGCAAATCTGCTGCAAAAGACCTCTTTCAAGGGATGAAGAGCAAAGATGTCTCCTTGAAGACTAACAAGTGGGGCTAACTTAAGCCATGGTATTTTCAATTCTCTCATGTGCACATGAGAGCTGGATAATGAATAAGAATGACTGAATAAGAGTTGATGCTTTTGAGTTGTGGTGTTGGCGAATAATACTGAGAATCCCATGGACTGCTAAAAGATCTAACATATCTGTTAGTTCTGGAAGAAGTGTAGCTAGAGTGCACCTTGGAAGTGAGAATAGCCAGACTTCGTCTCACCTACTTTGGTCACGTTATCAGAAGAGACCATTCACTGGAGAAGGATATCATGCTTGGAATAGCGGAGGATCGATGAAAAATTGGAAGGCCCTCAATGAAGTGGATTCATACAGTAATGATGGGCTCAGGTAAAGCAAGGATTGATACAGTAATGATGGGCTCAGGTATAGCAAGGATCATGAGGTTGACACAGGACCAGGCAGTTTTGTTCTGTGTGAGACAGAGGCAACTTTATGGCACCTAATAAGGTTGGGCAATCCTACTTCCATAGTGTTACTGCCTCGGAAACCCAAGGAGGGGTCGCTATGAGTCAGGTTTGACTCGATGGCACATAACAACAACAACAATAACAAGAATAACAGTTCTGTAGTGAATAATTTACCCCCTCTTCCCTTCCCAACCCAGGTAACCTTCAAAGATTAATTCTGTCTGTGTGTAAAACTTTTCTTCACTTTTTACAGTAATGGTCTCAACCTCATTTGACAGTGGGAACTGCCCTAATTGAACTAAGTTAAGACACTTAACCACTATGGGGCTGATTGGACCCTGTGGTAGCAGGGGCAAAGTGGCAGTAGTTAATCGACAAAGGCAAGGTGGGCATGGTTACCATAATGGACAGCAGAGTCAGAACAGTAATCAGAATAGTCTGACTCATGTGGAATTATGGCATTGGCTACTTGCTCATGGTGTTCCTAGTAGTGAAATACATGGCAAGCCTACTAAATACTTACTTGATCTGTATAGACAGAAGAATTCTAGGTCACGTGAACAGCAACCTAGATTGAATTGCCAGAATACAGAGTCATGGCCTCTCAACCAGTTCCCAGACATGAGTCAGTTTACAGAGCCACAACCCCTTGAATTAAGGGGAGGCCAGGTCCCTTTGAGGAAAGACCCCACTATATTGCCAAAACTCTATGTCAGTCTTTCTCTCAGCCTTCCCCAAAGGGATCTGAGGCCTTTTATGAGAGTGACTGTTCATTGCAGAAAAGGAAATAATCAGACTTTTCAGGGATTACTGGACAGTGGCTCTGAACTAACACTAATTCCAGGAAACCCAAAGTGTCATTGTGGCCCACCAGTCAGAGTGAGGGCATATGGAGGTCAAGTTATTGATGGAGTCTTAGCTAAGATGTGTCTCACAGTGTGTCCACTGGTTCCCTAAACCCATCCAGTAGTGATTTCCCCAGTTCAAGAATGCATAATTGGAATAGATATACTCAGCAATTGTCAGAATTCCCACATTGGGTCTCTGACATGTGTAGGAAGGGCTATTATGGTAGGAAAAGCTAAGTGGAAGCCATTAGAACTGCCTCTGCCTACAAAAATAGTAAATCAAAAGCAATACCACATCCTTGGAGGGGTTGCTGAGATTACTGCCACCATCGAAGACTTGAAGGATGCAGGGTTGGTGATTCCCACCATATCCCCATTTAATTCACCTATTTGACCTATGCAAAAACAGATGGATCTTGGAGAATGACAGTAGATTATCATAAACTTAATCAGGGGTGACTCCAACTGCAGCTGCTATTCCTGATGTGGTTTCATTGTATGAACAAATTAGTACATCTCCTAGTACTTGGTATGCAGCTATTGATCTGGCCGATGCCTTTCTCTTGATACCAATTTCAAAAGACCATCAGAAGTAGTTTGGCTTCAGCTGGAAAGGCTAACAGTATACTTTCACAGTCCTTCCTCAGGGGTATATCAACTCCCCGGAACTATGTCATAATTTAGTCCGTAGGGATCTTGATCACCTTTCCCTTCCACAAGACATCACACTGGTCCCTTACACTGATGACATTATGCTGATTGGCCCTAGTAAGGAAGAAGTATCGATGACTCTAGACTTATTGGTGGGACATCAGCATGCTAGAGATTGGGAAATTAACCCAACAAAAATTCAGGCAATTTCCATCTCAATGAAATTTCTAGGGGTTCAATGGCGTGGGACATGTCGAGATATTCCTTCTAAAGTGAAGGATAATTTATTGTACCTGGCTTCCCCCACAACTAAAAAGGAGGCATAATGTCTGGTGGGCCTCTTTGGATTTTGGAGGCAACATATCCCTCATTTGGATATGTTGCTGCAGCCTATTTTTCAAGTGACTTGCAAACCTACTAGTTTTGAGTGGAGCCTAGAACAGCAGATGGTTCAGGCTGCCGTGCAGGCTGCTCTGCGACTTGGGCAATATGATCTGGCTGATCCAATGGTGCTTAAAGTGTCTGTAGTACGTAGAGATGCTGTTTGGAGTCTTTTGCAAATCCCTATTGGTGAATCACAATGCAGACCCTTGAGATTTTGGAGCAAAGCCCTGCCATCCTCTGCAGATAACTACTCTCCTTCTGAGAAACAGCTTTTAGCTTGTTATTGGGCTTTAGTAGAGACTGAATGACTAACCATGGGCCACCAAGTTACCATGAGGCCTGAGCTGCCCATCATGAACTGGGTGTTGTCTGACCCACAGAGTCATAAAGTTAGACGTGCACAGCAGCACTCCATCATTAAATGGAAGTGGTATATCAGAGATCAGACTCGAGCAAGATCTGAAGGCACAAGGAAGTTGCATGAGGAAGTGGTCCAAATGCCTATGGTCTCCACTCCAGTCACATTACCTTCCCTGTCCCAGTTTGCACCTATGGTCTCATGGGGAGTTCCTTATGATCAGTTGACTGAGGAAGAGAACACTCATGCCTGGTTTACAGATGGGTCTGTCTGATATGAAAGCACCACTCAAAAGTGGACAGCAGAAACACTGCAGCCCCTTTCTGGGACTTCCTTAAAGGACAGTGGTGAAGGGAAATCCTCCCAATGAGCAGAACTTCGAGCCATGCATATGGCTGTTCACTTTGCATGGAATAAGAAATGGCTAGATGTGCGATTATATACAGATTCATGGGCTGTGGCTAATGGTTTAGCTGGATGGTCTGAGACTTGGAAAGAGCATGAGTGGAAGATTGGTGATAAGGATGTATGGGGAAGAGGTATGTGGATAGATCTCTCTGAATGGGCCAAAGGAATAAAGGTATTTGTGTCTCATGTGAATGCCCACCAAAAGGTGACCTCGGCAGAGGAGGACTTTAACAATCAGGTGGGTAGGATGACATGTTCAATGGAAACCAGCCATCCTTTTTCCGCAGCTGCTCCTGTCATTGCTCAATGGGTTCATGAACAAAGTGGCTATGGTTGCAGGGATGGAGGTTATGCATGGGCTCAGCAACATGGACTCCCACTTACCAAGGCTTATTTGGCTACTGCCACTACTGAGTGCTAAATCTGCCAACAGCAGAGACCAACACTGAGTCTGCAATATGGAACCATTCCTCAGGGTGATCAGCCAGCAACCTGGTGGCAGGTTGATTGCATTGGACCATCATGGAAAGGACAATGTTTTGTTCTTATTGGAATAGATACTTTTTCTGGATATGGATTTGCCTTCCCTGCATGTCATGCTTCTGCCAAGACTGCCATCTATGGACTTACAGAATGCCTTATCCACCATCATGGTATCCCACACAACATTGCTTCAGATCAAGGAACTCACTTCACAGCAAATGAAGTATGGTAATGGGCCTATGATCATGGAGTTCACTGGTCTTACCATGCTCCCATCATCCTGAAGCAGCTGCTTGATAGAACAATGGAATGACCTCCTAAAAACACAATTATGGTGCCAGCTAGGTGGCAATACCTTGAAGGGTTGGTGTGTTGGTCTCCAGGAGGATGTATATGCTCTAAACCAGCATCCAATATATGGCTCTGTTTCTCTAATAGCCAAGATTCACAGGTCCAGGAACCAAGGGGTGGAAATGGGAGTGGTACCACTCACTGTCACCCCTAGTGACCCACTCAAAAAATTTTTGCTTCCTGTCCCTGCTACTCTATGCTCTGCAGGTCTGGAGATCTTAGACCCAAAGGGAGGGACACCTCACTGGAGACACAATACTAATTGCATTGAACTGAAAATTAAGAATGTCACCTGGCCATTTTGGCTTCCTCATGCCTCTGGATCAACCAACAAAGAAGGGCATTACTGTGCTATCTAGTGTGATAGATCCTGATTACCAAGGGGAAATCAGATTGACATTACATAATGGAGGTAAAGAAGAATATGTCTGGAATACAGGAGATTCTTTAGGGTGTCTCTTAGTACTACCACACCCTGTGATTAAAGTCAATGGAAAATTACAGCAATCTAATTCTGGTATGACTGCTAATGGCACAGACTCTTCAGGAATGAAGGTCTGGGTCACCCAACCAGGCAAAGAACCATGACCAGCTGAGGTGCTTGCTGAGGGCAAGAGAAATACAGAATGGGTGGTGGAAGAAAGTAGTTCTGAATATCAGCTATGACCATGTGACCAGTTGTGGAAACAAGGACTGTGATTGTTACATTTCTTCATTGTATATGTGCATCAAATATTTTTGTTTCCTTCTGTTATGAACTGTGAAATGTAAGCAAGATTAATGTGTTTTAGTTGTACGTGTGTTAGTGTATCATGTTAGGTGCAAATATGGCTTTATAATTGTCCTTAGTTAGAGATTATATATGGTTAAAGAGATGTGTACAACTGCCAAGTTGACAAGAGGTGGACTGTGATAGTTGGAGCTGTGTGTCAACTTGGCTGGACCAAAATTCTGTGTGGTTTAAGCAGTTGTGATGTGGTTATTCCTATGATGGGATCAGATGAATATGCTTTGAGCAAGCAGCCAATCTGCTGAAAGGGAGCTTCCCTAGGGGTGTGGCCTCCTTCCAGTATGCTTACGGACATCCTGGGAAAAGAGGCATTCTTCTGTGGATTGGGATTCTGTTATGCTGCCTATGACTCTCTGTGAGTGAACGATTCACCATTTGGCCTGGAGATCTTGGATTTATCATTCGTTTGAGTCAACAGCCAGTATACTGCCTGCCAACCTTGAGCTCCTCAGCCCCTGCAGCTGCAAGAGTCGGGAAAAGCCTCCAGCTTGATGTTTGATCCAAGAACTTTGGACTTGCCAGCTTCTATAAGTATGTGAGCCATTTTCCTAAGATAAATTTGTCTTTCTCTATATATATAAGCTTTACTGGTTTTGTTTCCCTAGAAAACCCAGTCTAGCACCTATACCTTGTAGTGGGATTACTGGATCATATTGTATTTCTATTTCCAACTCTTCAATGAAGAACCATACCATTTTCCACAGTGGTTTTACCATTTTACAATCTCACTTGCAGTATATGAAGTCTCTCTTCCACATTCTCAGCAACATTTGTTGTTTTCTCTTTTTCTTTTTAACTTTTTTTTTTTTTTTAACTTTACTATTAATGCTGGAGTGGGATGATATCTCAGTGCTGTTTTGATTTACATCTCTCTAATGACTAATGAGTAGCTCTGGTAGCACAGTGCCTAAGGCATCTGACTGCTAACCAGAAAGTTGATGTTTCAAACCCACCAGACACTCCATGGAAGCAAGACTGAGCAATATACTTCTATAAAGATTCATAGCCTCAGAAACCCAGTGGGGGTTGCTGTGAGTTGGAATTGACATCATGGCAGTAGGTTTACTTTTTTGGTTTGGTTAATGTCCAATGAGTGTGAGCAAATCTTCTTGTGTTTGTTACCTACCTGAATGTCTCCTTTGGTGAAGAATCTGTTCATGTCCTCTGCCCATTTTTTAATTGGATTTTTTGTCTCTTGTTGAAGTGTTGAAATTTTCTACCAATTTTAGAGATTAGTCCTTTGTCTGATAGGTTGTTGCCAAAATTATTTTCACAGTCTATAGATTCTATTTTAACTCTTTTGGTGAAGTGTTTATTATTATTATTTTATTTTAAGGATGTTCTACATTTATATATTTATTAATATTTCCATTTTTGAATAAATATTTTATATATTGCTTTTCTGGAAGCAGCCAGGATATTTCAGTAATAATATGTATAAAATTTCTTTATTCTCTGCAGTAGCACATCCTGAAAGATATTTCAACAAGTCATTAAAACATAAGTAAAAATCTTTCTGGTATTCTTTGCTTTCAGCTAAGATCCATCTGACGTCACCAATGATATCCCTCTTTCCACATCCTCTTCTGAATCCAGCTTCCATTTCTGAAAGCTTTCTATCAATATACTGCTGCAACAGTTTTTTAATTATCTTCAGCATCCTTTGTGATGAAGAATGCCATGCCATTCCTCTTCAAATTGTCATTCCCGGCATAGTAGATCATATGGTTGTCTGATTCAAAACGCCTAAAACTGGTCTGTTTCAGCTCACTAATGTTTAGGTTATTGATCTTTATGCATTCCATTTCATTTTTGACAACTTTCAGTTTTCCTAGATTCATACTTGGTACATTCCATTTTCTAATTATTAATGGATGTTTGCAGCTGTTTCTCCTCAATTTGAGTGGTGCCACATCAGCAAATGGAGGTCTCTAAAGGTTTACTTTATCTATATCAGTAAGGTTGGTCCTACTCTGATGATGCAGCTCTTTTTTTGTCATATTTTGAAAGCCTTCTGACCTAAAGGGCTCATCCTCCTGCACTATATTCAATAATGTTTCCGGGCTATTCACAGAGTTGCACGGTAATTTATCAGACAGTGTTTCTCTGCTATTCATAAAGTTTTCCCTGTCCAATTCTTTGAGAAGTGAATGGCCTCGTCCTTCTTTCTAGTTTGTCTCAGTCTGTAAGCTTCATTGAAACCTGTGCACGATGTGCAACCCACCGGCACTTGAAACACCAGTGGCACAGTCTCAAGCCTCACAGCAACATGCAAGCCACCACAGTATGACAAACTGGCAGACAAGTTTGTCTCCCTTAGCTGTTCGAAACCACTCCTCTCTCCCCTTACTTGGATCTTGGACACTGCTCTGTTCTGTAGTCCCCTTGGCTTCTCTTTCTCCTGCTTTCCTGCTCATTGGGGGTGGGGCCTGGGTCCCTCCCCTTACCTGAATCTCTGGCTGCTGTTCTGCTCTGTCTTCCTTTTAAGGGTATGGATATCCTATCACTGAAGTATTGCACTTTAGGACAGATTTTGAAACAGTCTTTGTGATGATGAATGCCACATCATTCCTCTTCAATTTGTCATTCCCAGGATAATAGATCATATGGTTGTCTGATTCAAAATGGGCAAAACTAGTCCATTTCAGCTCACTAATGTTCTAGGATATTGATCTTTATGTGTTCCATTTCATTTTTGACAGTTTTCAATTTTCCTAGATCCATAGTTCATACATTCCATGTTCTGATTATTAATGGATGTTTGCGTCTGTTTCTACTCATTTTGGGTCTTGCCACATCAGTGGCTGGAAGTCCTGAAAGGTTTACTCTATCCATATGATTAAGACCATCTCTTCTCTGAGGAGTCAGCTCTTCCTCGTTAAATTCTGAGTGCCTTTTGACCTGATGGGCTTATTTTCCAGCACTGTATCAGACAATATTTCAGGGGTATTCATCAAGTTTTCCAGTAATATATTAGACAGTGTTTTACCACTATTCATAAGGTTTTCACTCTCCTATTGTTTGAAAAGTGGATGGCCTCTTTCTTCTTCTGAGTCTGTCTTAGCCTGGAAGCTCTGCTGAAACCTGCCACCATGGGTAACCCTGCTGGCATTTTGCAACATGAAGGCATAGCCTCCTGCTTCATAGCAACAAGTAAGCCACCACAGGATGACAAACTGACAAGTTTGTCTCCCTTAGTTGTTCCTAACCCCTCTGCACCTGCTTACTTCAGGCAATGGCCTTAAAATAGAGCTGTCCACAAGAGAAAAGCAGCCCCCAAGCCCTGGCCTTAATATAGAACCACCCCAAGTGAAAAGCAGCTCCCAGTCACAGGACCACCTATCTTGGGCCCTGGCCTTAAAATAAAGCCTCCCCCTAGTGAAAAGTGCTTCAGTTAGTTTTGTTGTGACGTAGCTTCATTAGTTTTTTATTTGTGTTATTGTATTTTCTCCCTCTTTTCTTTGTTAAATTTGCCAGTGGTTTGTTACTTTTATTAATCTTTTCAAAACACCAAATTCTAGTCTTGTTGATTTTTTTCTGTTGTCTTTCTATTTACTGTTTCATTTATTTCTGCTCAAATCTTTATCATTTCTTTTTGTCTGGTGACTGTTAGCTTTTTTTGCTGTTCTTTTTCTTATTGTTGGGGATGTTGGTTTAAGATGTAGATTTTGGCTCTTTCTTCTTTTTTTTTAATGTGTGCATTTTTTGCTGTAAATTGGCCTCTAATCACTACTTTTGCTGTGTCCCAAAGATATTGGTATGTTGTGTTCTCATTCTCATTTGACTCAAGGAATTTTTTAATTTTATTTTTTATTTCTTCTATTACCCAGTGAGGTGAGGTATGACCACACCTGTGTTCAGCAAGCGGATGTAGGGTCTAAGAGTAACAATGGGAGTATCACATCTTTTCAGTTCTGTGCCCAGTATGTCTGTGATGTCCCCAGCAAGTAAAGACTATTCTTCCAAACCAAACCAAACTCTCTACTGTCAAATAGGATCCGATTCATAGTGACCCCACCTTGTGTTTCTGAGGCAGTTTCACTAAAGAAGTAGATTGCCCAACCTTCCTTCCACCCTAGAATCTGAGAGAACACTGTCACTTTAAATATCCAAAATGGTTGAACTGCTTGTAAACGTTCAAAATGGCTGTGCCCTCTGGACAGCCCAAAGTCCCCAGCTCAGTTTTTCTCTTTTGCTGTTTCCCCTTTTATTCACTAGTCAGTGGTGTAGTCCTCCTTACAGCTCCTGGCTAGCATGGGTAATTTTTAGGTTAATTCTTAAGTCCTAACACCACTTGGCAATATCCAAACTGTCCATGCTATCAGGATCACTGACAGTCCTCAGCTATGTATGTCTCCTTTTTCCTCTATTTTTGTGCAGGTTCTTCTACTAGTTGGAGTTTAGTGCACTTATGTATTCTTGCTTTCAAATCTCAGGGCTCCAGGATTATGTTTTGTATCCATGTTAATTGGTTCCTCTTTTCTTTGCTGAAGAGGATCTCTGTACTTTGTTTGCCTATTACGCCATCTTACTGGAACAGGTATTCTTCTAAGTTAGTTTTTGCATATAATGAGTGATATGAAAGGAAAAAAAAAACATAATTTTCCTATCAATTGATACAAAAAAGACATTTGACACATCTCAACACCTACTTGTGGAGAGAGAGACAGAGAGAGAGAGAGATTTGGGTGAAAAGTAAAGGGCAAATTTGCTTTCCATTCATCAATTCATACTTTTTTTTTTCATTACATTGATTGCAGTCCCCACAATGTAACAGCTCTCTTCCCCCTTCTTCCCTGTGGTTACTTTTCCCTAATTTTTTTTTTTTTTTCCCATGCATTCCTGCCCTGTTAACTATCTCCCTGTGCAAATGCTTCCCTTCTAATATTCCATGGTTGATTGTTCTAAGGAGTGTACCTACCTGGTACAATTGTTCACCTTATGGGCCTGTCTGTTGTTTGGCAGGAAGTTAAGCCACAAGAGTGAGTTCAGTTGAAGGAGCAAATCCATCTACCTATGCATGCATCTTTGACAAAGGACTGAAATCCATTAAATGTGGAAGAGATAGTCTCTATAACAAATGGTGATGGCAAAACTGTGTATCTATTTGTAGAAAAATGAAATAGAATCTATATATCTCATCATATACAAAAACTGCTTTGTAATTTTGAGATCCCTTTCCCATGTGGTGGGATATCCTGCTCCACATGGGCTAATATTTATAATATAAATGTATTAAATGCTTATAGTATGTCATTGTTGTATTGCTGTTCTTGTATAGCATCATTTTGGCAATAAATAACTGACACAAGATAAGAGCTGGAAATGAGCTCCAAAGAAAATGTAGGGTGTGACACAAAAGCTATCTAAGCTATAATACCTTTAAAAATGCTTGATACCA
>NW_006921599.1:178849-212037 GCF_000298275.1 Orycteropus afer afer
CCCAGGAGAGAGGTGGTAGGTGCTTTGGGAGGAATGGTTGGTGAAAGGGCTGGAGGGAGGCAGCATGTCTGGCCTTGTAGGAATAGGCCTTGGGTTACTGCTGGTAATCCTGTCTTCCTCTTGTAAGGTTAGAGGAGGTCAGAATATGTGGCCTCCTTGCCGTTTTTGTAATGGGACAGACTTCACTTACTTGAAGTTCAAGAATTTTCATTAAAAAATGATTTTTTAAATTTATTCTTTGTCTTTGGTTATTTTACAGAGCCTTGAAGTGGTAATTTTTGAATATTGCTGTCCATTTCAGAGTTGTTTTGGGATGAGCTGAATACTAACCTCTTCATTCTGGAAGTCCTCAGCATTGTCCACATACTAAGAGACACTGACTAGACCTTTCTATGTATTAAAGATTACTTCATACCTCTCATGGATTATTACAGCAATCAGTGTAAAGCCCATCCCACATCTGATTTCATGCCTTCTCTCTGCTTGCTGTCAGGTTATAGAAGAATTGTGTCACATAGTTTGCCTAATAAATAAACAATGTGAGTGACAGCCTCCTAGTTCTGCAAAGAATATAAAACTAACCCCCTGTCCACAAACAATGGCTGGGATGACAGAGGTCTGGACTTTGTAGATATTTAAGCCAACTCACCATTAATTAAAAATAGTTCCCTAGGATTTTTTCATGGTTCCTGTTTGTTTTGTTTGGGGTCATTTTTGTGTCTATGTGTGTGTTAATTTTATTTATTTATTTATTTTGCTGTTTTCTCAGAGAAAGATACTGGCTATCAGTGTTTGCCCAGCAGTAACAAGAAGAGAGAGATAAATTATAATGCACTGGTAGTCTGCTGAAGATTCTTACCATGAGAGAACTAATTTTGTAAATTCTTCTAGTGTCCCTACTGTAATAATATTCCTTTAGTTAAGAGTAATATACCTCCTGTTGAGGAAATGACAGATGATTAGGACTATTATTTCAGAGACAGTAGGGTGTATAATGGGGAAAATAAAATAAATACTAAATTCTGGACCAAATCTCTTAGCAGTCCTGTCAGAGTTAGAAGAGAAGACTTATATTTTAAAAAGAGTCTGTGAATAGATAAAGGAAAAAAGATTAATGGTCTATGGTGAAATTATTGGATGACAGAAGCCTCATAAGAGAAAGGGTTGTTGCAGAGAGATTTAGAAGACATTACCTTTGTCCTTGGAGTCTTTAGGTGGTGCAGAAAGCTTATAAACTTGGCTAATAACCAAAAGTTTGGAGGTTTGAGTTCACCCAGAGGTGTCTCAGAAGAAAGACATGCCAATTTACTTCCAAAAAATCAGTCATTGAAAACCTTATGGAACACAGTGCTATTCTGACACACATGTGGATACCATGAGTTGGCATTGACTCAAAGGCAACTGATTTTTACCTTTTCTTTATGATAACTAGAAAATGGCCCTCTGAGAACCAGAAATCTCTCAGAAAGGGGAATGACTAAAAAAGAACTGGTATTTTCTGAAGTCCTTTAACACACAGGAAGAGTGAATTACTTAATATTGCCCTTCTAGCCATGTTCTTTGTGACTCCTACCAAATGATTACATGGGACTATGCAAATGAGGTGTTGTGGCCCTTCGAGGGAATAGGATAGTTTGCTAATAATGCTAATAAGGTGCATGGCACCCTGGAGAAAGTGGGAAAATGCAAATAAAATGTATTGGACCCTAACAAGGTGATTGGTCAGTTGTGACTTCCCACTAGGTTTAAAATGAGCCAGCCCAAACGGAGAGAGTGGGACTTCAAACCACCAAGATGTAGGAATGGAGTGTGTCCTTTAGACCTTGGGTCACTGTATTGGGAGCCTCCTAGACTCGGGAGACACAGAGAGAGAGAGAGAGATGACATCAGACATGGTGAGAGATGACAAGAAGCGGTAGAAGAGAAATAGCAGCAGCAGAGGCAGCAGAACCAAGAGACTGGTGAGACAGTACAATGGGCTTCCCAGCCCATGAAGCAAGATGGTAACAAGGGTTTGACAACCCATGGACAGAGAGAGCTGAGTGCTTTCTGGCAGGAGGCTTTTGGGTAGAGTGGGGTGCCTTAAGCAATTATTGGCAGAGCTATAGAGGTTTGTAACACTTGGCTGAGCAGGTCAGAGTCACAGGGACTGCAAGGACCCCACAAGAGAAGTCGGCCTTGAGAAAGGTCTGCCTGAAAGTATGGCTGAGAAGGAACTGTCCTGACTGAAAAGCTGTATCCTGAGTTCTTTCTGATCCTTAATTTTAATTTGCTACTTCCTTAATAGGAGCTCTGGTAGCATAGTGCCTAAGGCACTTGACTGCTCACCAGAAGGCTGGCGGTTCAAACCCACCAGCCACTCCTCGGAAGGAAGGTTGGGCAATCCTACTTCCGTAGTGATACTGCCTCGGAAACCCAAGGAGGGGTCGCTATGAGTCAGGGCTGACTCAACGGCAAACAACAACAACAACAACAACACTTCCTTAATAAACCCCATAATCATGAGAATTATCTGTGAGTTCGACATGGCCATTGCAATGATTTATTCAATCCAGTAGAGAAGTAGAGAGTGCTATGGAAGAAATGGCTGGTGTCAGAATTGGTAAAAAAGTTGGAGGGTAGAGGCATGTCTGGCCTCCACTTCACCAGAAACAGCCTTGGAGTGTTGATCTTTATTTTCTTTCCTTTTTGTGAAGTTAGAAGCCGTGAGATTCCACTTCCACACCATTTTTAAAGTGGGAGAGTATTATATGAAGAAACAGAAGGCCATAGAGGTGTTTGCTGACAGATGGAAGATACAGAGGACACTGTTGGACGCGATAGAGCAGGGAAAATTTGGCAGAATGACCAAGGGAGGGATAAGAAGCCTGTAAACGAAAAAGTAACCTGAAGCCTGACATTTGGAATGACAGTAAAAGGAAAATAAATAAATAAATAAATAAAAATTTCCTGTCCAAAACAGGAGTCCACAATAGCAAAGAAAAAAAAAAAAAAGTGTTTTCTTAACTTTTAATTGTACTTCTGTAAGAATCAGCAGATAACTACAAATTAGTAATAAACTTTTTCGTTTTATCAGTATCCTCTTATCCTTATTATAATAAGTGAATCATTATTTGTTGTTATTATGTGCCATAGAGTCGGCCCAGACTCATAGCGACCCCCCTTGGGTTTCTGAGGCAATATCATTACGGAAGTAGATTGCCCAAACTTCCTTCCGAGAAGTGGTTGGTGGTTTGAACCGCCAGCCTTCTGGGTAGCAGTCAAGTGCCTTAGAATCATTCTTCAGGAGTATTAAAATATCCAGTGTGATTAATAAATTTTCCTTTCAGGTTTTAATATATGTTGCTAATGTGAAAATCCAAATGTGTACCTCAAGAGGCTTCCTTTTCAGGTGATGCCTTCTACCACCTGTTTAACAATACAGTGTAGCCCTGGGCCATTAGTGTAGTGCCTCAGGCACTTGACAGCTAACCAGAAGGCTGGCCGTTCAAACCCACCAGCCACTCCTCGGAAGGAAGGTTGGGCAATCTCCTTCCTTAGTGATACTGCCTCCGAAACCCGAGGGGTCGCTATGAGTTGGGTCCAAATTCGATGGCACATAACAACAACAACAACAATTTGTACTAAGAGGGAACTAATGAATAGTGCAAATGCCATTAAAGTAAAAAAAAAAAAAAGTTGCTTTTTATCAGAAGGCATAGATGTTAACTTATCACATGCAAGAAAAGGAAACTCTTACTAATTGGATCTTATTCTCCCTCTGTCAGTTTCATTTAAGGAATTTGGAAGTTTTCTTTAAACAAGGCTACAAAAAAATCAAGCTGGTTTAGAGTACTTCCGTGCCTACTTGCTATTTTTTCTAGCTTGGCTTGCCTGTTGACGTAAAGATGTTAGTAGCATTGCAGTAAAATATTAAGCAAACAAAGTTTCTAAAAGATACAAAGGCTTAGAACATTGACACTAATGATAAGAGTTTTCAATCCTCAAACTGAGTCAAGGAGACAAGGCATATTTCTAATCAAATCTCACTTTCCAGCTCATTTCAAAAGAACCCTAAGACTTTAGAGTTGGAAGTGACTTTAGATATGATTTAGTCAAACTCATTCACTTTATCAGCTAGAAAGTTGGTAAACAGAGAGGTGATATGTCCTGATGAGAATCATAAAGTGAGATTCATGAACATCCCTGAGTAGGACCGAGCAGTTTTTAATCTCAGGTTAATGTTGCTTTCAAGATATCATCTGGCCTCTATCTCAAATCTCATGAAATTAAGATGTCTTCATATTTTTTGCTTCATTTTTCTATATAACTTCCTTTTCTGCACAAGTTCACTAGAAACAGAATTTGAGATTTTTCTTCTAACCACATTTTTTATTAGTGCCTAAAATAGCAGCACAAATCCTCAAAGCCCAAGATTGGTTTTTAAATAAAAGTGTTATAAAATTCTGCATGTGGAACAAGTGCATTGAGTATATTTATATATCTTGCTACTGGTGTGGCAGGTGGAAAAAAAATCAATTATATGAGACAAGTTTTTCTGAGTGAAAATAAAAAAAACTGTCAAACTCTTTCTTTGTTGAATCACAGTCAAATTACCTTCAGTGATTTTGCTGCAGTATTTCACTACATCAAATAACATATTGTTGCCACAACCCCTTACCTCTTACTGCATAGTCGATTTGCTGACATATCATGCTGGTATATCCAATGACTCAGTAAATATTGATAGGCAGTTTTCAAAAAATCTTTTGAGGTTCTCATAATTTATTTCACATTTCCTTGGCATTCTCTGATTTCCCTGACCCACGCATTCCAATGGAATACAAGTTTCATGAGAGGAACTTTAACCTCACCACCTTGCAGAATTCTTGACCAGTTAAATGTGCTGCCTCCTGTCTAGGATTCATCCTTTCCTGTTTTCTTGTTTATTTTGTGGTTTATAAACATTATATTCACCCTGTACAATAGTCACTTATTCATATTTTGAGCAATAATATTAATCAATTTATCCTTGTTTAATTGAATTATTATTTTATTTTAATATTTTTGAAAAAAAAATTATTTTTTGTGTAAAACTAGAACTTCCTTTAAAAAGTGTATTCTGGGAAGGATTTTGAAATTAAAAGTTAACACTTCTAGTTTGAAAAATATTTATTCCACAAATTAAAAGCATGGAGAAATAGATACCAAACTAGCAAGAACTCTGATAGAATGCTCAGAAGTAATCTCAGAGGTAAGCCACAGACCAGTCACAGAAATAACTATTCTGCCATTTTCCTGGGTACCTAAATATGCACCTGGACCAGTTGGTGGGCAAATTAATCTGAGAATTAAAAAAAAACACTGACTCCTGAGATTAGTTAGCACCTTGACTCCTGAAATTAGTTACCACTCTGAGCACAGCACTGATGGCTAGTAGGTCAAATGTGGAGATACTGGCTTCCTGAGCCAGCCTTTGGACTAGGAGCTTAAATCACTCTTGCATAACAGTGTACTCCTATGATTAGAAGCCAGTTGCTGTCAAATTGACTGTGACTCATGATGACCCCATGTGTATTAGAGTAGAGCTGTGTCCTACAGGATTTTCAGTGGCTGATTTTTTGTAAGTAAATCACTAAGCCTTCATTCCAAGGACTGTTTGGGTGGATTTGAACCTCCAACATCAACATTTTGATTGCAGCTGAGCGTGTTAACCATGTGCACCACCCAAGGATCCCTGAAAACCGTAGAAAGCAAGTTCTACTATAGAATCAACTTGATGACAAAAGTTATTTTAAAATAATGTTTTCTTATGTTCTGGTGAAAGTTTACACAGCAAATTAAAGTCCTCTTTAACAATTTTTATACCAGTTATCCCATGCCTCTTGTTACAATTTTTACAAAGTGTCAGCATTCTCATTATTTCTGCTCTAATTGTTCCATTTTCATTGATCTAACTTCCCTTCCTCTCCTTGCCTTATTATCTTTGCTTTTCCATAAAAGTTGACCATTTAGCCTCATATAGTTGTTTATTGGATAATTATATTATTTATATTATATGTCAATCTACTATTTACATGAAAGATGGTTAGAAATAGCTTTGATTCCAAGTTCAGAGGGTATCTTAGGCCAAGAGTCTCAGGGTTTCCTCTAGTCTCTATTGGTCCAGTAGGTCTGGCCATTTTTAGGAATTTGAATTTTATTCTACATTTTTATCCCATTCTATCTGGAACCTCTGTGGTACCCCTGGTCAGAATGTTGGTAGTGGAAGCTGAGCACTATCTAGTTTTCTGGTCACAATTTAGAAGAGGTTATTATTCATGTGAGTTATTCATTCTAGGGATTAGTTTCTTCTTTGAACCTCTGATTTCCTTCATTCTCTTTTGCTCTATGGGAGTAGAGACCAATAATTGTATCTTATATGGCCACTCACAAGATTTTAAGACCCCAATGGGTCACTCCTCATCCAGAGCAAAGAAGAATGAAGTAAACAAAGAAGCATTGAAAGATTTAGTCCAAGGGACTGGTAGGTCATGTAACCCTCAGCCTAAATAACTATGAGACCAGGAGAACTAGATGGTGCCCAGCTACCACTGTCAACCACTTGGAGGAGGATTGGTGCAAGAGATCTGGGATAGAGTGGGAGGATAATGTGGAACAAAACTCAAAATTATATTAAAAAAACATCAGGTTTGCTGGTCTGATAGACCCTGGTTAGACCCCTGAGATATGGCCTCTAGCTACCCTTCTGATCTGGAACTGAACTCACTTCTGTGGCTTCCAGCCAAATAATAGACAAGCTATGAGGTGAACATTTACATCAGGTAGATACCTTCCTTGGAGTGATCAATCATGGGAGAACAGAAGGGCAGTGTTTGCACGGAGAGACAGCTTGGAGGCAGGAGTGCATGGGAGGGAATGACACAGGGAAGAGGTAACTATGGGAAAGAAGTGGGAAGAGAGCTGTTACACTGGGGAATTGTAATCAATGTCATGAAACAAAATGTCTGTGAACTCTTATATGGAAAACAAATGTGCTCTGTGAACTTTCACCCAAATCACCATAAAAATTAAAAAAAAAAAAAAAAAAAGATTTTAAGACCACAGATGCTACTTACCAAACTAGAATGTAGCACATTAACTTTGTGAACTGTTATGCCAATTGAATAAGTTGTCCCCCAAGACTATGGTCCCAAGCCTTTCAATCCAGTAAACCAATCCCATGAGTTGTTTGGATACTCCAGGAAGCCTCCATAACTGTGCTCTCTATGAAGTTTGTTATATATGTGTATATATATGCAGCACACACAAACATGTATATAAATATTCCTGCAGATAGACTCATACATGTATGTGCATTTACTTGCCTTCATAGAAGCATATAAGAACCATAAATATTTTTGGTTATTTTTTACGATCGTTGCAAAGTTGTATACGTTACAGCATTTACCAAAAATTTCTCTTTTTTCTTGTATTTCTTAGCATCTTAATTTATGTTGGTCAAGTTATGTTGACTACAACCATACTTGGGACTGCCTGTAGGAGCTCTGGTCGTGTAGTGCCTAAGGCATTTGGTTGCTAACCAGAAGGCTGGTGGTTCAAACCCACCAGCCACTCCTCAGAGGAAAGACTGGGCAATCTACTTCTATAGAGGTACTGCCTCAGAAACCCAAGGAGGGGTTGCTGTGAGTCGAGACTGACTCGACAGCAGTGAGTTTGGTTTTTCTTTGTTGTTGCATCATCAAAAGTAACAAGTGTCTAATATCTAGAAAGTTATTCCCTTCCCTCTCCCTCCTTGTTGTTGTTGCTGTTGTTGTTAGGCTTGGTCGAGTCATTTCCAACTCATAGCTACCCCATGCACAGCAGAACGAAACACCACCTGATCCCGCTCAAGCTCCATGATCCTTGCTATACTTGAGCCCATTGTGGCAGCCATGGTGTCAATCCATCTCGTCGAAGGCCTTCCCCCCTTTAATTGGCCCTCTACCTTACCAGGCATAACATCCTTCTCCAGGGAATGGTCCCTTCTGACAGCATGACCAAAGTAAGTGAGATTTTAGTCTGGCCATTCTCGCTTCCAAGGAGCATTTCGGGTACACTTCCTCCAGGACAGATCTGTTAGTTCCTTTAGCAGTCCATGGTACTTTCGGCATTCTTCTCCAGCACCACAACTTAAAAGCATCAATTCTTCTTCTGTCTTCCTTATTTATTATCCAGCTCTCACAGGCATATGAGGTGATTGGAAATATCATGGCTTGTGTCAGGCGCACCTTAGCCCTCAAGGAGACATCCTTGCTCCTCAGCACTTACAAGTGTTCCTTCATAGCCCGCCTGCCCAGTGCTACACGTTGTCTAATGTCCTGACTGCTGCTTCCATTGGCATTGATTGTAGAATCAAGTAATGTGAATTCTTTGACAATCTCAATCTTTTCTCCATTTATCGTGATGATGCTTATTTGTCCAGTTGTGAGGATTTTTGTTTTCTTTATATTGAGACATAATCCATACTGCAGACTGTGTTCTTCAATCTTCATCAGTAAGTGCCTCAAGTCATCCTCACTTTCAGCAAGCAAAGTTGTATCATCAGTGTATCTCAGGTTGTTAATGATTCTTCCTCCAATCCTGATGCCACATTTTTCTTCATATAGTCCAGCTTCTAGGATTATTTGCTCAGCATAAGAGCTCTGGTAGCATAGTGCCTAAGGCACTTGACTGCTAACCAGAAGGCTGGCAGTTCAAATCCACCAGTCACTCCTCGGAAGGAAGGTTGGGCATTCCTACTTCCGTAGTGATACTGCCTCGGAAACCCAAGGAGGGGTCGCTATGAGTCGGGGCTGACTCGACGGCAAATAACAACAACACAATAGATTGAATAAGTATGGGGAAAGGATACAATCCTGAGAAACTCCCTTCTTGATTTTAAACCATGTAGTGTCCTTTTGTTCCATTTGAACAACAGCCTCCTAGTCAAGGTACAGGTTCCTCATGATTACAATCAAGTGTTCAGGAATTCCCATTCTTCTCAATGCTATCCATAATTTGTCATGATCCACACAATAAAATGCCTTTGCATAGTCAATAAAATACAAGTAAACATCTTTCTGTTATTCTTTGTCTTGAGCCAAGATCCATTTGACAACAGCTATGATATTCCTTGTTCCACGTCCTCTTCTGAATCTTGCTTGCACTTCTGAAAGTTCTCTGTCAATGTACTGCTGCAACCATTTTTGAATTATTTTCAGTAAGATCTCACTTGTGTGTGATATTAATGATATTGTTGGATAATTTCCACATTATGTGGGATCACCTTTCTCTGGAATGGGTACAAATATGGGTCTCTTCCAGTCAGTTGGGCAGGTAGCTCTCTTCCAAATCTCTTGGCATAACCGACTGAGTGACTCCAGTATGGCATCCATTTGTTGAAATATCTCATGGATATTCTGTCAATTCCCAGAGCCTTGTTCTTCGCTAATTCCTTCATTACAGCTTCAACTTCCTCCTTAAGTACCATTGGTTCTAGATCATATGACACCTCCTGAAATGGATGAAGATCTACCAATTCTTTTTGGTACAGTGTATTCCTTCCATCTTCTTTTGATGTTTCCTGCATAATTCAACATTTTGCCCTTAGAATCTTTCAATATTGCAACTTGAGGCTTAAATTTTTTCCTCAAATCTTTCAGCTTGAGAAAGTCCAGCGTGTTCTTCCCTTTTGGTTTTCTAACTCCAGGTCTTTGCACATTTCATTATAGTATTTGGTTTTTTCTGCTTGAGTTACACTTTGAAATCTGCAGTTCAGTTCTTTTATCTTGTTTTTTTTTCCCATTTGCTTTAGCTACTCTCCACTCAGGGGCAAGTTTCAGAGTCTCTTCTGTCATCCATTTTGGTGTTCTCTTCTTTTGTTCTCTCTTTAGTGACCTCTTGCTTTCTTCATGGATGATGCACTTGATGTCATCCCACAACATAGAATTCCATTGTAAATTTATACCACACTTTGTTTTTTCATTTATTCATCCATTGATGAGCATTGATTTAGCTGTGTCACAAAGGTTTTGGTATATTGGGTTTGCATTCTCATTTGATTCTAAGAAATTATTAAATTTCATTTTTAAATTCTGTTGCTACCTAATAGTTTTTAAGTAAGTTGTTATTCTGTTCCCACCTATTTCAATTTTTCCTTGTTCTTTCTATTATTGATTTCTAAGTTTATAGTGTTATAATAAGAAAAGATGTTTAATATTAATTCAATGTTTCTGAATTCATTGAGGCTTGTTTTATTGCCTAAAATATGGTCTATTCTGTAGAATGATTCATATGCATTGTAGAAGAATGTGTAGTGTGCTGCTGTTGGATAGTGTATTCTGTATATGTCTATGAGGTTGAGTTTAGTTGATTGTGTTATTTCGACCTTCTGTTATTTTAGTTGAGTTTCTTTATACTTGTCTGTCCATGACTAAAATTGTGTTCAAGTTTCCTGCTGATACTGCAGAAATGTCTATTTCTATTTTCAGTTCTGTTATAGTTTGTTTTATGTATTTTGGAACTCTGTCATTAGTTACATAATTATTTATTACAGTATTATTATGGTTATGACCTCTTGGTACATTGACCCTTTCAAGAAACCAAACCAAACCCATACCCTTCAAGTATATCAATTTTGACTCATAGCAACCCTGTAGGACAGAATAGAACTTCCCCATAGCTTTCCAAAGCCATAAATCTTTACAAAGGCAGATCGTCTCATCTTTCTCCTATGGAAGAGTTGGGGGGTTCAAAACCCAGTGCTTTAACCACAGAGCCATCAGAACTCCTATTGACTTTTTAATCATAGTATAATGCCCCTTTTGCCTCCTATAATGAATTTTGAATAAAAGTCTATTTTAGAAGAGATTATTATTACCATTCCTTCTCTCTTTTCTGTTTTCTTGATATATGTTTTGTCATCCTTTGATTTTTAACTTATTTATGTTTTTGTATCTAAAATGTGTCTCTTGAAAGCAACATTGATGAGCCTTTTTTAAAAAATCGATTCTGTCATTCTCATTCTCTTGGCTGGTACATTTAAACCATTTACCTTCAGTATGATTATCAATACATATGGGTTTACATTGCCATTATTTTATGCTTTTTTTCATGGTGTTAATAGTTTATTTATTCCACTTAATTTTCTGTGCAGCATCTTTTTGTTTAAGGATTTTCTTTTTATAAACTTCATTGTCAATTTTGTGTTTACTGAGTTTTTATTTTGTTCTTTATTATGGTGAGTAGAATTATTAATTTTCTTTATGATTACTCTGAAAATTACCTTTATCTTCCTAAGTTTAAAACTATTTCTTATATTTTGATATCACCTTGACTTTCTCTCCTTATGGGAGTTTTATAATTATACCTTTATTTTCCTTTTTTTTTGTTTTGAAGTTTTCATCATTTACAGCTTGACATTTCTGATTCCTTTTTTGCAGTTTTGCACATTTATTTTACTATTAGGAATGAATTATCTGGGTTGGTGCCTATGTGATGTTTTTGTGCATTTTAATCTCAGATTATTTTTGGATATTCTTGGTTCTTTGTCCAAAAGACTCCATTAAATATTTCTTCTCAGGTTGGTGTGTGCTTTTTTTTTTTTTTAAAAAGAAATTTCCTAAATTTCTGTTTATATGGGAATGACCTAGTTTTGTTATCACATTTGAAAGACAATTTTGCTGGCTATATGATTCTTAGTTGGCAGTTCTTTTCTTTCAGAGCTTTACATATGTCACCCACCAACTTCTTGCCTGCATGATTTCTCAGCATTTAAACTTATTGGTTCCCCTTTGTAACTGATATTTCTTTTTTCACCAAAAGTTCTCAGAATTGTTTCTTCTCTTTGATTTTAGAAGGTTTTATGGTATGTCTTGGTGAAATTCTTTTGGAGTATATCCTATATGGAGTTCATTGAGTTTCTTGAATGGAAACTGTCCTGTCTTTTATGATATTAGGAAATTTTCTGCCAATAAATCTTCAAAAATTCTCTCTCTGTGCTTTTCTTCTCCTCTTATTCTGGAACCCCTATCACGTGTAAAGTATTCTTCTTAATAATACCCTACATAACACTTTGTTTTTCTTCATTCTTTTTTTTTCTGATTGTTCCTTAAACAAATTAGTCTAAAGGTATTTGTCCTCTATTTCTTTTATACTTTCTTCCATTGATTCTATTCTGCAAGGACATTCTATGTTCTTCCATTGAATTATCCATTTCTGAAATTTTATTGTTAGTCTTTTGTTGTTGTTTTTATACAATTTCTAATTGTCTAATTATTTTGTCATTTTTGTCCTTGTGATATTTTCCAGAAATTTTCTAGAGTTGTACCTGTGTTTTCCTTGATTTCTTTAAATATCCCACATATAAGTCTTCTGAATTCCTTATCAGCTAATTCTATTACCAGTTCTTCAGGAAAGTTTTCTGGCCCTTTATTTTTCTTATCTATGGGAGGGGAGAGGAGGGGATACTGTTAGATATATAGAGATAAGTTTTGATTTGGGTGAAGAAAAAGGCAATGTACCAAATGTGAGTGATCAATATAGTGGCATTGAGGAAGAGAAAGACATAGAGAGCTACGTGGGAAGTACAGACAACAAAGATGAACCCTTTTGCACATATAGTACGGCATGCTCAGTGAAGGCAAAAATGGGTATATGGGTGGATACATGGGTGGACAGGCTGAAATATTAGGTATCTATATGAAGTGGAGAGTGCACCCAAGGACATGTATAGGGTTGGCAGACAGTGGTCCAATAACTTTATGTGTATGATCTGAATTCCCAGGTGTATAATGGGGCTGACAATGGACAAGGTTTTAGTCACTGCTTGGTCCAGGCAGCTACCCAGAGGGACTGAGTAGTTGAACCTGTGGGCTCAGGACCATAGTCGCAGAGGACATCAAACTCAATTGGCATAACATACTACACAAATCATTCTTCTACCTTCTACTGTGACGAGTAGTAACTGAGATCTAAAAAGCTTGCAAGCTGCCATCCAGATGCAATGATGGGTCTCTCCTTGTCCAGGGCCAAGAAGAATGAAGAAAACCAAAAATTCATGGAAACAATCAATCCTAGCAACTGGTACACCATCCGATCTGCAGCCTATATGACTATGAGACCAGAAAAACTAGATGGTGCTCAGCTACTACTGTGAACCACTTGGAAGAGGATCTTTGTAGGAAATCTTGGATAGACAGGGGAAACAATGTAGAACAAAACTCAAAATCATTTGAAAAAAAAAAAAAAAAAAAGCAGGGAACAGGTTTTCTGGCCCAATGGAGCCTGGTGGAACCACTGAGACTATGGCCCCTAGCAACCCTTCAGGTCTGGAATTGAACACATACCTGTGGCTTCCAGCCAAGCAGTAGACAGGCGTACTAGTTGAGCATTTACCTGAGGTAGATACACTCCTTGGAAAGAACAAGCAAGAGAGAAAGAAGGGATGCTCAGGCACAGGGAGACAGCTCAGGGTGTAGGAGTGCAGGGAGGGATGGTCACAGGGAAGCGGTACCTATCGGGAGGAAGTGGGAGAGGAGATGTTGCATTGTGCTAAATTGTGGGCAATGTCATGAGACAAAGTGTATGTAATCTGCTGTATGGAAAGTGTATTTGCTCTGTAAATTTTCACCCAACTCATAATAAAAATAAAAAATAAAATAAAGGGAAAAACGAAAATGTCTTCTGAATTCCTTATCAGATAATTCTATTACCAGTTCTTCCTCAGGAAAGTTTTCTGGCCCTTTATTTTTCTTACTTATTTGAGCCATATTATCTTGTTTCTTCATATGATTTGTTACTGTCTGCTTTCTCCAAGACTAAGGTGTTAAGTTATTTATTTATATATTTATTTTTAAATTTTATATTTGTTTGTTTAGTTCTGACTTGTGTTTTGCTTTGCATAGATGCATCAGAAGTTTTATTTCTTCTCTTTCTTTTATATCTTATATTTTATAACTGAATAAAACAAAAATATTTGATTCACACATACAAGGAAGAAATACTTATAACAATTATAGTCCTTATTTCTGAAATTGGTCACATCATCATAGCTGGTATTCAGAGCTGCCTTCTTCCACCACCCATTCCATATTACCTTTGCCTTCAGCAAGCACCTCAGTTGGTCATTGTTCTGTGTTTAGTAGGGTGACTCAAACCTTCAGTTTTGAAGGATCTGAGCTATTAGTAGTCTTATCAGAATTGGGTTGCTATAGTTTTCCATTGCTTTTAATCACAGGGCATGGTAGCTATTAAGAGACATCGTAAGTAATCTCCTGTATTCCATACATGCACTTCTTTACCTCCATTATGTAACATCAAACTGATTTAACCATGGTAATCAGGATCAATCACAAAGACCATATGGTTACTCCTTTCTTTGCTGATTGATATAGAGGCATTAAGTGCCCAAAATGACCAGGTACCACACTTAACTTCCAGTTCAATGGAATCGGTATTGTGTCTAGAGGTGGGAATATTCCTTGTTTTAGGACTAAGACCTCCAGACTTGCAGACAATAGGGTCACAGGATCAGGAAGCAAAAATTTTTTGAGTGGGTCACAAGAGATAATATTGGCACTCTCATTTCCACACTTTGGTTCCTGGACCTGTGAATCCTGAATATTAGGGATATATTGGACAGTGGTTTAGAGCACATACAGCCTCCTGGAGAACATTGACCCAAATTAGCAAGGTATTGCCACCTAGCTGATGCCATAATTGTGCCTTTAGAAGGCCATTCCATCATTCTATCAAGCCAGATGCTTCAGGATGATGGGGAACATGGTAAACTAGTGAATTCTGTGAGCATGGGCCCATTGCCACACTTCATTTGCTTTGAAATGAGTCCCTTGACCCAACATAATGCTATGCGGAGTAACATGATGGTGGATAAGAGTTTCATATTGCAGATTCAGTGTTGGTACCAACTGCTGGCAGATTATGCACTCAATAGTGGCTGTACCAACTTGGCATTAGAGAGTGGAAGTCCATATTACTGAGCCCATGCATAAGCTCCATCCCTGCCACCAGAGCCACTTTGTTCATGAATCCGATGGGCAATGACAGGAATGGTTGGGAAAAGATGTTTGGTTCCTACGAAATGTCATCCTATCTACTATATTGTTTAAATCCTCCTCTGAAGAGATCACCATTTGGTAAAGATTCACATGAGGTACAAATATCTTCACTTTGGCCCATTCAGAGAGGTCTATCCACGTATCTCTTGCCCATGACTCTTTGTCACCAATTATCCAATCATGTTTCTCCCAATCCCTGACCATTCAGACAAATCATTGCCCACAGTCCCTGAATCAGTATAAAATATCACATCTGGTGATTACAAGCAAAGTGAATATGATGCATTGCTGGCTGTTCTGCCCATTGGGAGGATTTCCCTTCACTGCTATCATTCAGGGAGGTCCCAGAAAGGGGCTGCTGTGCTACTGCTGTGAATTTTTGAGTGGTGCCTCCATATCGCAAAGAATTATATGTATACCGGGCATGAGTTTTCTCTTCCTCCATTATCTGATCATAAGAAACTCCTCATGAGGCCATAGGTGTAGAATGGGAGACAGAAGGTCATGTGACTAGAGTGCAGACCATAAGCATCTGGGCCACTTCCTCATGCAACTTACTTGTGCCTTCAGATACTGCTTGAGACTGAACTTTTATCTATCACTTCAATTAATGATGGAATGCTGCTATGCATGTGCAGTTTTGTGACTCTGTGGCTAAGACTCTGTGCCCAGTTTATTATAGGCAGCTCAAGCCACATAGTAACTTGGTGGCACATGGTTAGGCTTTATCTGCAGAAGATAGCAAGGCTTTGGTCCAAAATCATTAGGGTCTGCACTGCCATTCACCAATAGGGGCCTCCCAAAAGTCCAAACAGCAACTCTGTCTGCCACTGACACTTTAAGCATCAGCTGGATCATATGGCCCAAGTGGCAGAGTGACTTGCAAGGCTGTCTGAACATGTTGTAGAACTTCTTTTGTTCTGGGCACCACTCAGGAGCTTTTTCAGTCACTTGATAAATAGGCTAGAGTAGCATGCCCAGATAAAGGATATGTTGCCTCCAAAATGCAAAGAAGCCCACCAGACATTGCACCTCCTTTTCAGCTGTTGGAGGGGCCAGATGCAATAATTTATTCTTCACTTTAGTAGGAATGTCTCAATATGTGCCCCACACCATTGGACCCCTGGGAATTTCACTGAGGTGGAGGGTGACTGAGTTTAATCAAGTTAATTTTCCACCCTCTAGCATACAAATGGGAGTGTTGGTGGTATAGTGCCTGAGGCATGTGACTGCTAACCAGGCACCTGGCAATTCAAACCCATCAGCTACTCCTCAGAAGGAACATTGGGCAATCTACTTCCAGAGTGATACTGCCTCAGAAACCCAAGGCAGGGTCTCTATGAGTCAGATCCAACTCAATGGCAGTGAGCTTTTAGTTTAGCATACAAATGTCTTACCAATAAGTCTAGAGTCGCAGGTACTTCTTCCTTAGTAGGTCCAATCAAGATAATGTCATCAATGTGGTGGAACAGTATAATGTCTTGTGGAAAGGAAGGGCAATCAAGATCTCTGTGTATTAAATTATGGCATAGTGCTGGAGAGTTGATATGTTCCTGAGGTAAGACCTTATAGTTGTACTATTGGCTTTGCCAGCTCAAGGGAAAGGGATTCTGGTAATCTTTTGAAACCAGAATTGAGAAAAAGTCATTGGCCTGCTCAATAGTTCCTTACTAGGTACCAGGAAATGTATTAATTTACTCAAGCAATGAAACCACATCTGGAACAGCAGCTACAATTGAAGTAATCACTTGGTTAAGTTTACAATAATCCACAATCATTCTGCAAGATCCAGCTGGGTTTTGTACAGACAAAATAGGTGAGCTAAATGAGGATGTGGCGGGTATCACTACCCCTGCATCCTTCAAGTCCTTGATGTTGACACTAATGTCTAGAGTCCTTCCAAGAATGTGATATTATTTTTTGTTTACTCTTTTCTTAAGTGTGAGTAGTTCTAATTATTCCCCTTAGCTTTTCCTACCATAATATGAATTATGTGGCTCCCTCCACATAGCAGTGATTCAATGTGGAGATTCTGCCAGTTACTAAGTCTGTTCCAATCATTCATTCTGGACCTGTGTAAATCACTACAGCATGGGTCCAAGGGCTCAGTGGATCCACTGTGAGATGTACCTGAGGTGAACACCATCCATAACTTGATCCCCATATGTTCCCCACTCTGATTAGTGGATCACAGGGACATTTTGGGTCTCCTGAAGTTACGGACAATTCAAAGCCTATGTCCAGTAATCCATAAAAAGTTTAACTATTTCCTTTTTCCCAATGAGCAGTCACTCTTATAAAAGGCTGTAGATCCCTTTATGGGAGATTAACAGTATAGATTTTGGCAGTGTAGTGGGGTCCTTCCTTAAGAGAACCCAACTTCTCCTTCATTCAAAGAGTTATGGGGCTGTAAATTGGCTCAAGTCTGGGAATTGATTGAAGGGCCATGACACACTATTCTGCGGATTCAAGTTAGACCTAGAATCCTTCTATTTGTACAGATCAGGTAAAATGTATTAGAATTCCCATCTATTTCACTACTAGTGACACTATGCCTAAGTAGCCAATACTATAAGCCCATATCTGTCAGATGATTCAGATTACTGTTTTGATTCTGTTGTCTATTACAGTAACCACTCCCACCTTGTCTTTATTGAGTAAGTGCCGCTACCCGTCCCCTACCAACACAGCACCCATTCAGCCCTATGGTAGTTAAGTGTCTTAATTCAATTAGGACAGTTCCCACTGTCAAATCTGGCTTAAACAAAACAGCAATCCAGGCAGTCTTTGAGGATACTGAGACTCCCATTACAAATTTGTTTTTCACCATTGTGGTAAAAGGTGTGTCCTTAGGGCACTTCATGTGTGAGTCTATGGGCCTAATCTGATAAATCCACTTTAACATGCCAATTTCTCTAAGCCTTTGGATGTATTCCTCTATAGTATAACAAGACAGGTTTGATACTTCAACTTGACTTAGTGCAGGTCAACACATAATCTATGCTTCAATAAACCAACCAAATAAACTATTAGATCCTTTTCTAATCTTTTGAGCTGAAACATTGAATGAAGGATCTGTGCTTAGTGGGCACAAATCAATAAACTCAGACTGATTTAACTTTATGTTCTTTGAACCATTATCTCACACCCTTAATAGCCATTCCCACACATATTCTCCAGTTTTCTGTTTGTACATATTAGAAAAATGAAGCAGTTCTTTTGGAGGATAGCATACCTCTTCCTGGGTCATACTTTTTACTTGACCTTTCAGGGCTCATTTGGGACTTAAGACTAGTTATCAGTATAGAAGTAACAGTAAGTGGTGTGGGTGGTTCATGGGAACAGTAAGCATTGTTGTGTAAGGTATCTATGTCAGAGAGTGCCCCAGACAATGTCCCATGTGAAGCCCCAGGTGGTATCTCAGACAATGACTCAGCAGGCACAGCTAGGTAAGTCTCATCACATAGGGGTGAGAGTGCTGGTTCTGATGACAGGAGAGATTCAACATAATTTAGGAGCTCAATGTTGCCAGCTTCCTGATAATCTACTCATATGTCTGCATCTCAAGTTTCAGGATCCCACTTTTTCTCTATCAATTCTCCTACTTTGAATTCAGATACCATTCAAGGTTGGCAATTCAATTGACATATAATTTAGCGACTTTTATGATAAGTCTCTGAGTTTGTTTCTTGACTCTATTAATAAAAGAAATAAGCCTTTCTTTCAGGGCACAAGTAGAAGCATTGAGGTTTTTCTGTAGTGCTTGATCTGTGACACTGAAGTTCTGAGCTCATCTCTTTCTTTTACCATTTTGTCTAGGGTAAGCAGAACCAACCAACCAGTTTCTTTATACTTCTTATTCTCACAAAACTGGAGAAAAGCATTACAAATGTGATCACCCAGAACTGTACTTCTTACCCACTCTTGATCTATTGGTGGTGCTATCTTGTGTATTAGTATTGCCACCTCACACCATGGATTAACAGCACCCTTTTTGCAAATAGAAGCAGAGTCATCAAGACCTACTGACTAATCAGACTTGAGAACAAAACTAGAAAACTTTTCTTCACAATTTTGTTTTTCTAGAATCACTCTTGATCCCAGATATCTTAGGTTGGGTTCTCTAGAGAATCAACACCACTGAAGCTTAGAGAGAGAGAAAGAGAAATTGATCTCATAGAAATGGCTCTCACAAAGAGTCTGGAAGTCCCAAGTCTGTGGGTCAGACATCAAGCTGTAGGCTTCTTCTGACTCTTACAGCTGACAAATCCTAAGATTGTTAGGTAAGATCAGAGGCTGTTGACTCACAAGCAGCAAAGGCAACAATCCCAATATTGGTAGGCAATATAGCAGGGCACTTGTTTAAGTCCAAGAACTGGAGGTCAAATGATGACCAGCCAGATGTAGAATCCAGATTGAGCAAAAAGCCAGAGAGTTTTGCCAGAACTCTTCCATATAGGCAGAAAGCAGGCCACACCCTGACGGAAACTGCCTTTCAACTGAATGATTGCTCATATCAGATCTCATCATGCGAGATGACTCCATGAACCAGCCAAGATTATTAAAAAAAAAAAAAAAAACACCTCACTGTTGTCAAGTCGGATCCAGCTCCTTGGGTTTCTGAGGTGATATCACTATGGAAGTAGATTGCCCAATCTTCCTTATGAAGAGTGTCTGGTGGGTTTGAACTGCCAGCCTTCTGGTTAGCAGTCCAATGCCTTAGGCACTACACCACCAGAGCTCCCAGCCAAGTTTATACACAACCTTCATTATCACATAATACAAGCAGCAGGAGTCCAAGTTGTTCTGCAAACTGGGAAATAATGTCAGCAGGTGAACTCAATCTTCCCTCCTTCAGTGTTCAAAAAGGTGCAATTAGAATAGACACATTCCAGAGCTATTAAAATACCTTTACAACCAGAAAGCATGCATTTGAAGTAAACATTATGGCACTATATGCAACAATACAAATTAAAATTGAGTTCAAGAAAAAGTATTTACATTGAATCACAATCCCATTCCATAATATCACAAACAAGAGAAGGAACCTGGTGATGATGGAGTTTGAGAAGCTCTGCCTTTTACAAGTGCATTCTCTGCTGAGAAAGGCTGAGTATCACAGAGGAGACCATTGAAGCAAATGATCTATCTTATAAATTAGACATCAACTAGTGTAAAAGTCATTGAAATGAGGGGCCAACTGTTTTGGTAGCCTGTCAGTTATAATTTAAAACCTGACAAGACACCAAGTATGTGGCAGGACCTCCCAGCCTTCTGCACTCATGCTGGGGGAGAGAGAAGTGGAGCAGCACAGTGAACAGTACACCTCATGGAAGCTCTGCAACCAAGTCTTAATGCCTAATGCCATTCACTCTGAGCAGCACACCACACACACCACTGCCTCCCCTTCACCATCTTCACTCTCCTCCTCTCTCTTCTCACTGCCCTCCCTGGATGGGTATAGAATTCAGTCTTTTATGGAAACAGAATGAGTTGGTATAAGCAGTAGCAACAAAAACAACATCAAAAGAAATTACTCCATCATCAAACTATCTCATAATATCGTTAGTGACCTAAATTAAAGCAAGATAATTGCCCCAGGAGAAAACGAACAGCCATGAAGAATACTAATAACGCTGAAAGCATGTTCCTGCACTCTGCCAGGAGCAAACCTCACAATGGCCCTGTGATTTGTATGAAGATCAACTGGCAGAGCTTTCACTCAAATTCAGAAAAATACAGCAAAACCAATGAAAGACGCCTAAGTCTCTGACCACCCCACATTTTTTTTGTTGTTAAAGTAATAAAAGCAGAAATGGGACTTTCAAAGCTTTGCTTAATTTTATACAGATCATATTGTCATATAGTAGCATCTGAAAAATGCTAAATTAGCTATGGCTTTCCTGAGAGAAAAAAAAAAACAATGTTATTACTAAAGAATAATGTATAAATCAGTGGCATATTTGTTGTGATTGACTTAATTTTCTGTAATAAATGTTGTAAGTCACTTCACTTTGTTTTTTGATTCCCTAATAATTCTAATCACCACTCATCTGTCAGCTAGTCATACTGTGGTGGCATGCTTACTGCTGTGATGATGGAAGCTATGCCACTGGTATTGAAACACCAGCAGGGTCACACATGGTGGAGAGATTTCAGTGGGACTTTCAGAATAAAACTGACTAGGAAGAAGGACATAACAGTCTACTTCTGAAAGAAATAGGCCACTAAAAATATTACGAATAGAAGTAGAAAATTATCTGATGCAGTGCCAGAAGGTGCGCCCTGCAGGTTGAAAGGAAATCAAAACACAACTAGGGAAGTGCCTCCTCAAAGTAGAGTCTTAAATGACATGGGTGAAGTGAAACTTTTGGGGACCTTTATTTGCTGATATGGCACCACTCAAAATGACAAAACAATATCCGTAAAGATCCATTAACAATTAGAATGTGGAATATATCAAGTATGAATGTAGGAAAACTAGAAATTGTGAAAAACAAAATGGAACATGTAAAGATACATGTCCTAGGCATCAGTAAGCTAAAATGGACTGATATTGACCATTTTTAATCAAACAGTCATATAGTCTACTATGGTGGAAATAACAAATTGAAGAGGGATGGTATCACGTTCATCATCAAAAAGAACATTTCAACATCTACCCTGAAATGCAATGCTATCAGTGATAGGATAATATCCATATGTATACAAGGGAGACAAGTTAATATTACTACTATTCAAATTTATGCACCAACCACCACAGCCAAAGATGAAGAAATTGAAGATTTTTACCAACTTCTGGAGTCTGAAATTGACCAAACATGCAATGAAGATATAGTGATAATTACAGGTGATAAGAATGTGAAATTTGGGAACAAAGAACAAGGATCAGTAGTTGGAAAATATGGCCTTGACAATAGAAACAATGCCAGAGATCACTTGATAAGATTTTGCAAGACCAATGACTTGTTCATTACAAATTCCTTTTTTCAACAACATAAATGACAGCTGTACACATAGACTTTGCCAGATGAAATACACAGTAATTTGACAGACTACATCTATGGAAAGAGACGATAGAGAAGCTCAATATCATCAGTCAAAACAAAGCCAGGAACAGACCATCAATTGTTCATATGCAAGTTTAAGTTGAAGGTGAAAAAAATAAAAGAAGTTTGTGAGATCCAAACTATGATCTTCATTATATTGCACCTAAGTTAAAGACCATTCAAAGAATTTGATTTATTAAATCATATTTGATTTATTAAACTTAAGTTTTGACTAATTAAAGACAAGATGAGTTGTGGGATGACATCAAGCACATCATATATTAAGAAAGCCAACAGTCATTAAAAAGACAGGAAAGAAAGAAAAGACCAAAATGGATGTCAGAGGAGACTCTAAAAATTGCTGTTGAAGGGAGAATAGCTAAAGTGAATGTAAGGAATGGTGAAATGTAAGAGCTGAACAGAAGTTTTCAAAGGGTACCTTGAGAAGACAAAGTAAAGTATTGAAACCATATGTCCAAAGATTTGGAATTAGAAAACCAAAAGGGAAGGACATACTAGGCATTTCTTAAGCTGAAAGAATTGAAAAAATACAAGCCTCTGGTGGCGATATTGACTGACACAGGAAGAATCAAAGGAAGACAGAAGGAATACACAGAGCCACAGTACCAAAAAGAATTGGTCAGCATTCAACTGTTTCAGGAGATAGCATATGATCAAGAACCAAAGATATTGAAGAAAACAGTATAAGCTGCACTGAAGGCATTGGTGAAAAAAAGCTTTCCAGGCATTGACAGAACACTCATTTAGATATTTCAACAAACAGATGCAATACTAGAAGCACTCATTTAGCTATGCAGATCAGTTTGGAAGGTGACTGGAAAAGATTTGTATTTGTGCCCATTGAAGAGAAAGGTAATCCAATAAAATCCAGAAATTATTGAACATTTATGTCACATACAGGTAAAATTTTGCTGAAAATAATTAAAAAATGGTTGCAGCAGCACATATATGCAGAGAACTGCCAGAAATTCAAGCCGAATTTAGAAGAGGGCATGGAAGGAGGGATATCATTGCTGATGTGAGATGGATCTTAGCTGAAAACAAAGAATACCAGAAAGTTGTTTACCTGTGTTTTATTTACTATGCAAAGGCATTTGGCTCTGTGGATCATAACAAATTATGGATAACATTCCAAAGAATGGGAAGTCCAAAACCCTTAACTGTGATCATGAGGAACCTGTACATAGACCAAGAAGCAGTCATTTAAACAGAACAAGAGGATATTATATGGTTTTAAATGAGGAAAGGTATGTGTCAGGGTTGTATCCTTTCACCATACTTACTCAATCGGTATGCTGAGCAAATAGTCTAAGAAGCTGGGCTAAGTGAAAAGAATGTAGCATCAAGACTGGAGGAAGATACGTTAACAACCCAATACAGATGACATAACTTCTTTGCTGAATGTGAAGAGGACTTGAAGCACTTACTGATGAAGATCGAACACGACTCCTTCAGTATGGATTTTACCTCAACATAAAGATAACTAAAATCCTCACAACTGGCCCAATAAGCAACATCATGATAAGTGGAGAAAAGATTGAAGTTGTCAAGGATTCCATTTATTTGGATCCATAATCATTGCTCATGGAAGCAGCAGCCAAAAAATCAATGTATTGCATTGGGCAAATCTGCTGCAAAATCTTCTTTAAAGTGTTAAAGTGCAAAGATGTCACTTTGAAAACTAAGGTGTACCTGACCCAAGCCATGGCATTTTCAATTGCTTTATGTGCATGCAAAAGCTAGACAATGAATAAGGAAGATGAAGATGAATTGATGCATTTGGATTATGGTGTTGGTGAAGACTACTGAATATACCATGGGCTGCCAGAAGAACAAAAAAATCTTTCTAATGGAGTACAGTCAGAACGTTCCTTTGAAGCAAGGATGATGAGACTTCACCTCTTGTATTTTCATCATGTTGTCAAGAGGTACCAATTCCTGGAGAAGGTTATCATTCTCAGTAAAGTTGAGGGTCAGAGAAAAAGAGGAAGATCATTCAATGAGATAGCCAGACACAATGGCTACAACAATGGTTTCAAGCATAGCATTGATTGTGAAGATGGTGCAGGAGTGGATAGTGTTTTGTTTTGTTATACAGAAGGTCATTATGAGTCAGAACTGATTCAATAGCACCTAACAACAACAATAATATCAATTCTCACAGTTATGCCTTGTATCAGTAATTGTTGTGAGTATCCCTGATGTTAAAAATTAACTTTTTTAAAAAATTGATAGTAAAACAAATGACATACCCAGTTTTCTCTCTTTATATTTCCTAGAGTTAAGTTTGACACTAATAATGTAGAGTAAGATGATTAGTCATGATTTCATGGATTAGAATAAATTAGTCTCCTTAGTAATGTTTGAGAAAAGTAGCTGAATAAGGTCACTATATAACTTGATTCCAAGATCTCATAATCTATGCCTGGTGTAACTAAAACTGGAAGCTGAGGCTTCTCCCTAAAAAAAAAAAAAAAACACATTAGAATTATTGGGCCATTTTTGAAATGATTATATATATATATATATATATATATATAGTTTCCAGGGTAATTTCTGCCTCTGGAGGCATTGGGGTAGAGTGTAAAATAAAAGTCTATTAAAAAGACTGTGAAACTTTCTGACTCTTCTCATTTGAAAGATAACAGGAATGAAAATGAGCTTGAGGTAAGTATTTTCATTAATGTCTTCACTTATTGCAATTTCATTCTCCATCTGATTCTTAAGAGTCAAAAAGGAAGAGGTCATGTCCAGAAGATCCCTGCCCAAATTTTTCTCACTGATGATTATGGGAAAATTACCCAACATCTTCATCAATGTCCCTGTTCTGTGGAGATACCTGACATTCTTCAAGGCAGCCATGATCTAGAAATTTTCATATCCTGGACCCTAGGAAATATATGAGGAAACAGAAATGGGCTTATCCCTTGTTCTACTTTTAAGTTTTAAAAAGTGTTCCATAATGCTTGATCAATTCAAAATGCTCAACTAATGTTTTGTGGAGTAAAAGCTAGCAACCTGCCCTATATGCAGGCTTGTGTTATACTGTCTTCATTTTGTTTAGTTCTATTGAAAATAAAACCTGTCATTCATTTCCAGGTAGCTCATTGCTAAAAGGGCAAGGAGGCCACATGTTCTGACCTCCTCTAATCCCACAAAAGGAAGACAGGGTTACCAGCAGTAACCCAAGGCCTATTACTGCAAGGCCAGACATGCTGCCTCCCTCTAGCCCTTTCTCCAACCATTCCTCCCAGAGCACCCACCACCTCTCTTCTGGGTTCGATAATTCACTGCAGTGGCCACACAGAACTCACAGATTATGAGGTTTTTTAGGGAAGCACCAAGCTACAATTTGAGTTCAGGAAAAAATGCTCAGTTTCTCTCTCCAGCCCACCATCCCTCAGTCAACAGTCTCTCACAGTCTCTTTCCCAACAGTGCTGGTCCCTCGGTGTCTCACTCAGCAATGCGTGTCTCTTGCGCCTCTTTCCCAGCAGCATGTGTCTCTTTCCAGGGTGCATGTCTCTTTCAGCAGCACGTCTTCCTCAACCAGCAGTCAGAGAGAGTTCTACCTCTAGGAGGCCTCCTTTTGAGCCCGGAAGGGTGGTCAAACTAGCCAATCACAGCATCAGAACTCTAAGCACGTGAGCAAGAGTGGGAACCTCCCAGAACATTGTATTGTGCCATGCCCAACAGAAATACTCCAGGTGGACAACTTCAGCAATCAGGAGCTCCTCAGTTGCTCATAGAAAATCCCACCTTGGAGTTTACAAAGACTTATGGGTAGAAAAGCCACACTAAGTAATTTACTACACTGCACTCATACTGACAGTTTGGTCCTTCCTTATAACTTTTTTAGGGTAATTATTTTACATCTGTCCAGGAGTCAGCTTTGGTACAAAGTGACAGAGATTTGATATAGTGAAAAATGTGCTTAGTAAGTATGTCTAGACACAGTTGTGTGTGCTTGTATAAGTCAGGCAAACTTCCTGCTCTGAGTATTTATCTTGAAAATGGAAATGATAACATCATCCACACGGTGTTGATGGGAAGGTTAAGGAGATAATCTACATGAAAGTGCTTAGTATGTTTCTCAGTAATGATTGTTGTCATCTAGTCAGGGCAGTGGAAGGGGTTTCAGGTAAGGAACATGACACAGGTCCTACCCCCAAGAGGCAAGACATGGGGGAAAGAGAGGCTGTGGGAACACAGATAGAGTAGCACCAAGGATCCAGGTAAGGGGAGGGAGACAGCCCCACCCCCAAGAGGCAGGAAGTGGAAAGATTTTGAACAGCTAAGGGAGAAAAACTTGTCTGTGAGTTTGTGGTACTGTGGTGGCTTGTGTGTTGCTGTGAGGCTTGAGGCCTGAGGCTGCACCAGCCGTGTTTCAAATGCCAGCAGGGTTGCACATGGTGCACAGGTTTCAATGCAGCTTATAGACTGAGACAGACTAGGAAGAAGAAAGAGGCCATCCACTTTTCAAAGAATGGACCAGAGAAAACCTTATGAAAAGCAGAGAAACACTATCTGATACATTACTGTGCAACTTTATGAATAGCCCAGAAACATTGTCCAATACAGTGCAGGAAGATGAGCTCCTCAGGTCAGAGGACACTCAGGATATGACTGGAGATCTGCCTCCTCGGAGTAGAGCCAACCTTAATGAATTGGATAGAGTAAAGCTTTTGGGACCTGCATTTACTGATGTGGTACAACTCAAAATGAGAAAAAATAGCTGCAAATATCCATTAACAATCAGAACATGGAAAGTACAAAGTATGAATCTAGAAAAATTGGAAGTTGTCAAAAAAGAAGTGCAATGCATGAAGATCGATATCCTTGAAATTAGTGAACTAAAATGGACAAGTTTTGGCCATTTTGAATCAGAAAACCATATGATCTACTATGCCGGGAATGACAATTTGAAGAGGAATGACACGGTATTCATCATCACAAAGGATGTTGAAGATCTGTCCTGAAGTACAATGCTGTTGTGTTGTTGTTGTTGTTATGTGCCATCAAGTCAGACCCAACTCATAGCAACCCTTCCTTGGGTTCCCAAGGCAGTATCACTATGGAAGTAGATTGCCCAACCTTCCTTCTGCAGAGTGGCTGGTGGGTTTGAACCACCAGTCTTCTAGTTAGCAGTCAAGTGCCTTCAGTGATAGGATAATATCCATATGCCTACAAGGAAGACCAGTTAATACTACTATTATTCAAATTTTTGCACCAACTACCAAAGCCAAAGATGAGGAAATTGAAGATTTTTATCAACTTCTGCAGTCTGAAATTGATCGAATGTGCAATCAAGATGCATTAATTATCACTGATGAGGGAAGTGCAAAAGTTGGAAACAAAGAAGAATCACTAGTAGTTGGAAAATTTGGCTTTGGTGACAGAAATAACACTGGAGATAGCATGATAGAATTTTGCAAGACCAACAAACTATTTGAAATTTGGAAGACAGCTACCTGGCAAACTGACTGGAAGAGATCCATATTAGACATCATATAAGAATCAGAATCAAGTTCATGGCAGTGTATTTTTTTTTTCTTTCCAGTATGGCTGATATATATTGTTGGCAGACATACGAAATGCATGAAGTCAACATAGAGGTCATACAGTCCACCAGCCTCAGTTTACAGATCAGAAAAGTATCTCCATCAAAATTATTTCTTATTTTCTTAACATTATAGAACAAATGGGAAACAAAAACAAGATAACAAACTATATCACCTAGGTTCTAATCACTATTCTTTCACCATACCACATTGCCTCATTACTTTGTCTGAGAGTATCAGGACTCATTTTAATATTCAAAGAAAGGTGATCCCACAGAATGTGAAAATTACTGAACAATGTCATTAAGACTGCATGCAAGTAAAATCTTACTAAAGATAATTCAAAATAATTGCAGCAGTATATTGACAGAAAACTTCCAGAGGTGCAAGCTAGATTCAGAAGAGGACGTGAAACAAGGGACATCATTGCTGATGTCAGACGGATCTTGGCTCAAAGAAAAGAATACCAGAAAGATGTTTACTTGTGTTTTACTGACTTACAAAAGCATTTGATTGTGTGGATCATAACAAATTGTAGATAACAGTGAGAAGAATGGGAATTCCAGAGCACTTAATTGTACTCATGAGGAACCTGTACATAGACTAGGAGGCTGTCATTCAAACAGAACAAGAGAACACTGCATGGTTTAAAATCAAGAAGGGAGTGCGTCAGGGTTGTATCCTTTCACCATACTTATTCAATCTTTATGCTGACCAAACAATCTGAGAAGCCAGACTGTATGAAGAAGAACACAGCATAAAGATTGGAGGAAGAATCATTAACAACCTGCAATACACAGGTATTTGCTTGCTGAAAGTGAGGATGACTTGAAGCACTTACTGATGAAGATTGAAGAATACAGTCTGCAGTATTGATTACATCATAATATAGAGAAAAAATTCCTCACAACTGGACCTATAAGCAGCATCATGATAAATGGAGAAAAGATTGAAGTTGTCAAGACTTCACATTGCTTGGTTCTGCACTTGATGCTAATGGAAGCAGAAGTCAGGACATCAGATGACATATAGCACTGGGCGAGTCAGCTGCAAAGGACCTCTTTGTGCCAAGGAGCAAAGATGTCTCCTTGAAGACTAAGGTGTGCCTGACACAAGCCATTGTGTTTTAAATTGCCTCATATCCATGTGAGACAGCTGGACAATGAATAAGGAAGATCGAAGAATTGATGCATTTGAGCTGTGGTGATCGTGAAGAATGCTAAATGTACCATGGACTGCTAAAAGAACTAATCAAATCTGTCCTGGAGGAAATGTAGCCAGAATGCTCCTTGGAAGTGAGAATGGACAGACATTGTCTCACCTACTTTGGTCATGTTATCAGAAGGGACATTCCTTGCAGAAGGATATCATACTTGGTAAGGTGCAGGGTTGACAAAAGAGGGGAAGGCCCTCAATGAGATGGATTGACACAGTGGGTGAGGCGATGGGCTCAAGTATAGCAAGGATCATGAAGCTGGCACAGGACCAGGCGGTGTTTCATTCTGCTGTCCATAGGGTGGCTATGAGTTGGAGACAACTCAACAGCACCTAACAACAACAACAAGTCAGTTCTGACTCATGGTTACTGTTAGAGATATGCCACGCCATCTTGCGTTGCTCTTCCAGGTTCTTCTTCATTCCCTGCTGCCCCACCCAAGGTCATAAGTCACTTAAAAGAAGTCGAAACTGAGCTTCCTGCAAGGCACGAATTTTAAAAGGCAATATAGCCTCTGATAGGTTAAGACCTCTTCCCCCAGCTCTGATGTACAACCTCCTAACCCCAGGTCTATATAAGACCACCCTCTCTCCTGCTCTTCCTCTTCTCTTCTCCCCTTCTTCCTCTTTCTTCTTCTCTTCTTCCTCTTCTCCTCTTCTTCCTCTTCTTCTTCCTCCTCTTCTTCTTCTGTCCTTCCTCAGTGCAGGCACTCTTTCGTCTCTTTAATAAAATCCCCTGTCGGGTACCCTGGGGTGTGGCGTGGTTGTTGAGTGCTGACGGAGCTCTAACAGTTACCTTACGTATAACAGAATGAAATACTGCCCATTTTGTCACCATCTCCATGGTTTTCTATACGTCTGAACCTCTGCTGAGGCTGACTGGGAATTTACCTCATCTTTGTTAATCTTCCACTTTGCTAAACATGGTATCCTTTTCTAGAAGATGTTCTTTCCAATCGAAAGTAAGAAAGTAAAGTCTCATCATTTTTGCTTCTAAGAAACATTTGGATTGTATTTCTTCTACAAATGATTTGTTCATTCCTCTGGCAGTCCACAGTATATTCACTATTCTTCACCAACCCCACAGTTCCAATGTATCAATTATTCTACTATTAGGTAGATATTAATTGTACTTGGATATGGGTAATATAAGGCACTCTAGTGGTGCAGTGACTAATGTGCTTAGCTGCTAAGCAAAAGTTGAACAGTTTGAACCTACTAGCCACTCTGGGAGAGAAAGATGAGGTAGCCTGCATATATATAGGATTTACAGCCTTGGAAACCTATGTGGTGATTCTACACTGTCCTATAAGGTCGCTATGAATCAGAATCAAGTTCATGGCAGTGTTTGTTTGTTTGTTTGTTTTCCCTTTCTTGTATGGCTGATATATATTGTTGACAGACATATAAAATTAATGAGGTCAACACAGAGGTCATGAAGTCCATCAGCCTCAGTTTACAGATCAGAAAATTATCTCCATCAAAATTATTTTTTATTTTCCTAAGATTATAGAAATAACTGGGAACAGAGACAAGACAAACTATATCACCTAGGTTCTAATCACTATTCTTTAACCATGCTACATTGCCTCTGGTTTTTCTGAGAGTATTGGAAATCGTTTTGATGTACTATATACATCAAATCAATGAAGAATATTTATCTTTAATGCAATACCCAATGCCTTGTTTACAGGAGATGCTCAATAAATGCTGCCCCCCTTCAAGTGGATGAACAAATAAAATCTGTCTAAATGATCAACTAGATCAGTGGTTTTCAATCAAGCGCAATTTTGTCCCTCCTGATGAGAACATTTGGGAAATTCTAGTTTTCATAACTGAGGGGATAGTTTCTACTGGGATCTGGTGGGTAGAGACCAGGGGCACTGCTAAACATCCTAAAATGCACAGAACAGTCCAAAACAACAAATAATTATCTGGTCCAAAATATTAATATTAGTGTGGAGAAACCCTGAACTAGATTCCCCTTTAACATCTCAAGTTATTTGTCATTTAGTTGTAAAAATAATTTATTCTTAATTAATCTTCATGTTTATTTTGAATGCTATTTTGTCTAAATTATATAATAAAGCTTCCTGTTTCAAGGAAAAATTTAATAAAACTGGTAACAATTGTTTGATTGCGTTTGCCTCTTTTGGATTACTTGAAATTACTTTGTTCAAATTTAGGACAATTAGACAAGAAAAAGAACCTCTTTATTTGAAAATTAGGGGGATATAGGTTTAGCCTGTGGTTCTCCAACTTCAGTGTGCATCAGAAATACCTGGAGGACTTGTTAAAGTACCATTGTTGGCTCTACTCTTAGAATTTCTGATTCAAGAGGTCTAGGGTGGAACCTGAATATTTGCATTTCTAACAAGTTCTTAGCTGTTGATGAAGGTAGGCTGGAACCACACTATGAGAATCATTGCATTAAAGTTACAATTTAACCATTAAGTTAATTTTTGGGGGGAGGGTGTTTCTTTTTGATGCAAATAAGCAAATCAAAAGGAACTTCATTTTTTTATGTTTTATTAATTGTTATAAAAATACAGATAACACAACATTAGCCAATTCAATATCTTTCATATGATATTAATTTTATTAATTAGGTTTCACAACCATCACTAATATTCATTGCCATATTTTCCATCACCATAAATATTTAATTTTAATAAAAAACATTTAAGTGGATCAAATTGGTGTATAAAATGGACAAAACCCCTATTCTTTAGACTGTTTTGTTTAGTATGCCTCTTCTCTATGAAGCGTATATTAATAGTGTGCTGAGCATGCCATAGGAATCTGGAAATGGCATTTTTCCATGACGCTGTCCCTGTGCCCTCTAATCCGTCCTTATTTCTAAAATGTGTTATTATTGATCCAATGAGAGATTAGATATTTAGACAACTTCCAGTCTGACATTAACAGGTCTAAGCAGGAGAGAAACATGCGTGTAGTTTCTGTTTATTTTGCAACTAGATTTGCATACCATGACGTCTGCTCCCAGGAGTGCGTTTATGATAGAGAGAAGGAAGGGCATACAGGAGGACAGATCTACGGCATGTTTTTATTTAGCCTACTTTTTTCCTCTGTTGCTTTAAATATTTGTTTTCCTACTCTGTAAATCAGAGGAAAAACAAGAATAGGCAATAATAATGCTTACTCTGGCTGGAAAAACCTAGTCCAAAACAAAAGGTCTGGTTCTGATTACATCTAGTAATCAAGCTGTATACAGTATAACTTGACTTAATGTCTCAGGAAATGTTAATCTACACATTGGAAAGCTTGATTCTAAAGATTGTACGATCCATTGACTTGGACAATGTCTTTTTTTTTTTTTTTTCCTTCAGTACTATGTTACTGTTTCTGAGATACGAAAGACTCCTTAGCATAATTGGGCAGTTGGTTAATAATTGGGTAATATTCATTTTCTAGGGTTAGTGGGGAGACAGTATTCAAAAAGGAAAAACAATATTGTAATGATGCTGAGTTGAGTTAGGTCACAGAAGAGTTCTGTTAGAGGTGGAGTCCAAAGTCCAGCTGCAATTAACAGTAAATTAAATGCCCTTGTATTTTGCTTAGTTTATACCCTTTTAAGTCTATGTATATACCTACAATGCACGGGCTGTCTATTTTGTGAGAGGAGAGGGTGTGGAGTTAATCGTTGTGCTGTAATTTTCAGATCCAGGGAAATGGCTGTTTGTTTTGTGCTAAGCACTTTCAAACTTATATAAGTACTATTCCTAATTGTTATGCCCTGGAGATATCATACAGTAACTGTTTAAAAGGCAGGGACACTGCACTGGCATTAAGTCACACACACACATACACATACACACATATCATTATGTGATAAAATGTATAACCAAGAATATACATAGTTGTTTATTCTAAATGCATCAATCCGATATTTCTAATTCATTCTTAAGTTGTACTCTGCAGCATTTGCTATATGTATTAATAATTAACTCATTATTTGACTCAAATGGTGTATATGCACTGAATGGTATATGCCAGTTAATGTTCTAGTTGTGGCCACAAAGGTTGAAACAGACAAGTTTGGCCTCATACATTGATATATCAATTGGAATTTTATGTTTAAAATTATACATTTTTATTAAAGTAGTTCCAACAGTCCTTTTTTGTGTGTGTGTGTGATTTGGGTGAAGATTTACAAAGCAAATTCACTTTCCATACAGCAGTTCACATGTACTTTGTCTCATGTCATTGACCACAGTTTACCACAATGCAACAGCTCCCCTCCCAC
>NW_006921599.1:212137-212892 GCF_000298275.1 Orycteropus afer afer
TACTTTGTCTCATGTCATTGACCACAGTTTACCACAATGCAACAGCTCCCCTCCCACCTCCCCCCATAGCTACCACCTCCCAGTGTCCATCCCTCCATACTCTCCTGCCCCCTGAGCTGTCTCCCTGTGCATAAGCAGCCCTTCCTTTTCCCATGATTGTTCTCTCCAGGGCGTGTGCTACTTGAGGCACTCACATGCCTGTACTTTGTTTGGCTGGCAACCACAGGTGTGGGTTCAATTCCAGACTTGAAGGGCAGCTAGGGGCCATAGTCTCAGTGGAGTTCCTACAGTCTTAAAGGTTACAAGTGGCCATCCAAGGCACAAAAGTTGGTCTCTATTCACGTGGAGCTAGAATAGAAGGAGAGTCAGGAATAGGAGAAGGAAATGGAATATGTGACTAATTGCCTCTGTTGCTATAAGACAAGAACTGGATGGTGCCCAGTTATCTTTACTGAAGTTTTGATCGAAACTTCTATAAAAGAATACTGATCAAAAGGGAAAGATGTAGAAAAGAATTTCAAATTCTTATGGACTCCACAACTTCTGAAGCCATCCAGCATTGATGAACTCCTACACTATTGCCCTGAGAAAGTCTTTAAATCTAAAACAAAAATATCTCCTGAAGTCTTCTTAAAACCAGAAAACAGTTTAGCTTAACCTGTTAAAGGAGCTCTGGTAGCATAGTGCCTAAGGCACTTGACTGCTAACCAGAAGGCTGGTGGTTCAAACCCACCAGCCACTCCTCGGAAGGAAGG
>NW_006921599.1:213644-220428 GCF_000298275.1 Orycteropus afer afer
CTTTGATTTCCCTTTCTTGCCTTATGGCCCTGGCTAGGACTTCCAGTACCAATGTTGAATAGAAGTGGTGAGAGAGGGCATCCTTGTCTGGTTCTTGTTTGCAAAGGTACTGGATTCAGTGTCTCTTATTGAGAATAATGTTGGCTGTTGGTATTGCTTAGATGCCCTTTATTATGTTGATCAATGTCCCTTCTGTTCCTATTTTGCTGGGAGTTTTGATCAGGAATGGGTGTTGATTTTATCAAATGTCTTTTCCGCATCAATTGATATGATCATGTAGTTCTTTTTCTTTGTTTTATTTATGTAATGGATGACATTGATTGTTTTTCTGATGTTGAACCATGCCTGCACACCTGATATGAACCCCACTTGGTCACAATGAATGATTTTCTAGTATATTTTAGAGTCTATTGGCTAGGATTTTGTTGAAGATTTTTGCATCTATATTCTTGAGGGATATTAGTCTGTAGTTTTCCTTTTGAGTGATATCTTTGTCTGGTTTTGGTATCAAAACCAGGCAAAGGTTATCCTTGCTTCATAAAATGAGTTAGGGAGGATTCCAATCTTTTCTATGTTTTGGAATAGTTTGAGTAGTTTTGGTGTCAGTTCTTCTCTGAATGCTTGGTGAAACTGTCTGGGCTAGGACATTTTTTAGTTGGTAATTTTTTGATGACCTGTTCTATTTCTTCTTTTCTTATGGATCTGTTCAACTTTACCACATCAGTCTGTGTTATTTTAGGTAAGTGGAGTGTTTCTAGAAATCTGTCCATTTCTTCCAGATTTTCAAATTTGTTGGAGTCCATTTCTTCATTGTATCCTGATATTATCCTTTTTATTTCAGTTGGTTTCTTTGTGATGCCACCCATTTTGTTTCTTATTCATGTTATTTGTATTCTCTCCCTCTTTTCCTTTGTTAAATTTGCTAGTGGTTTGTCGATTTTATTAATCTTTTTAAAAAAACAACTTTTGATCTTGTTGATTTTTGTCTATTATCTTTCTATTTTCTGTTTCATTGATTTCTGCTTGAATCTTGATTATTTCCTTTCTTCTGGTGACTGTAGGCTTTTCTTGGCATTCTTTTTTCTAATTATTGGAGATGTTCATTTAAACTGTTGATTTTGGCTCTTTCTTCTTTTTTGACATGTGCAGGTATTTCTATAAATTGGCCTGTGCAGGTATTTCTATAAATTGGCCTCTGATCACTGCTTTTGCTGTGTCCCAAAGATTTTGGTACGTTGTGTTTTCATTCTTGTTTGATTCAAGGAATTTTTGAATTTCAATTTTGATTTCTTCTCTTACCCAGTCTTTCATAAGGAGGGTGTTGTTCAGCTTCCATGTGTTTACTCTTTTTCTCTTGATCTTCCTATTGTTGATTTCTAATTTGAGAGCATTATGATCTGAGAAGATGCTTTGCAGTATTTCAATGTTTTTAAATTTATCAAGCTTGCTTTATGGCCTAACATGTGGTCTATCATGGAAAATGTTCCATGTACACTGGAAAAGAATGTATATTGTGCTGATGTTGGGTGAAGTGCTCTGTAGATATCGTTAAGGTCAAGTTGGTGAATTGTATTGTCTAGATCTTCTGCATCTTTGTTGAATTTATTTCAGTTTTTCTATCTTTCATTAAAAGTGGTGTATTATAGCCTCCTACTATGACAGTGGTGTCATCTATTTGCCTTATCAACTCTTTTAAAGTCTGATTTATGTATATTGGGGCTCTTTCATTGGGTCCATAGATATTTATTATAGTTATATCATTCTGTTCAATTGATTGTTTAATCATTATATAATGCCCATCCTTATCTTGTCTGGTGGTTTTTGTCTTAGTGGCAATTTGATCAGAAATTAATACTGCCATTCCTACTCTCTTACAGTTGCCCTTTGCTTGATATATCTTTTTTCAACCGTTGATTTTTAATCTATTTTTGTCTTTTCTCTAAGGTGTGTCTCTTTTAGACAGCATATTGATAGATTTTGTTTTCTCTCCATCTTTTGAGTGGTTCATTTAATCCATTAACATTCAGTGTAATTATTGACAAGTATGAATTAGTTGCTGTCATTTTGTTATGTGTCTTTTCATGGTTTCCCTGGTTTATTTGTTCCATACTATTTTCTGTGCTGAGCTCATATTTATGGATCATGTTATGATTTCCTTTGTTGCTGTTGTTTTAGTATTTGCTGAGTATTTGTGCTAGTCCTATTTGTTATTGTGATATGAAGGTTTATCATTTTTCTTTGAGGTTACTCTGTAACCTCAAACCCTTATAATTTTCTCCCCAACTTTGGAAATGTCCATACATTCTTGCAACTCTCTTGAGTTCCTCATCATTTAGAAGTTCTGTAACTACACAGTATTTTCCCTCTTTTTGGTTTGTAGTTGTCCTCATGTGCAAATTGATGTCTCTGATTCCTTGTTTAAAATCTTGTAAGCTTATTTTACTTTGGATATGTCCATAGTTGTTGTTTCTGGATTATGCCATCTTGTGCATTAATGGTGGGTTGCTGTTTGCAATTTTTTGTTCTCTGTTCAAAGGACTCCCTTTAGTATTTCTTGTAAGGTTGGTCTAGTTTAACAAATTCCCTTGTCTTCTGCTTATCTGGAAATCTCCTAAGTTCACCATGATATTTGAAGGACAGTTTTGCTTGGTATATAATTCTTGATTTAAAAATTTTATTTTTCAGGGTTTTATACATACCATCCCATTGCCTTCTAATTTGCATTGTTTCTGCTGAGAAATCAGAGCTTATTCTTACTGGTAGTACTTTGTAAGTAATTTTTTATTTTCCAATGCTGCTTTCAGGATTTTTTCTTTGTCTTTGGTTTTGATGAGTTTGATGATGATATGTCTTAGTGATTTTCTTTTGGGGTCTATTTTGTTTGGGGTTCTTTCTACTTCCTGAATGGATATATTCTCATCTTACATCATATCAGGGAAGTTCTCTTCCAACAAATCTTGGACAATTTTCTAAGTGGTTTTATTTTTCTCTTCCTGTCCTGGTATTCCAATGATGTGTAGGCTATTCCTTTTAATGGTATTCCAAATGAACCTCTGGATTTCTTCATTCTTTTCATCTTTTTTCTGATTGATCCCTTTCCAAAGAAGTAGTCAGGTATGTGTCTGCAATCTCATTAATTCTATCTTCCATTGCATCAGTTCTACTCCTTAGCCCTTCCAATGTGTTATCTATTTCTGACAACTTGGTATTAATCTTCTGGATTTCTATCTTTAGATTTAGAATCATTTCTAATTTTTCATTTGTTTTGTCATTTTTTCTTGTATTTTCTTCCAAAATCCTTCTAGGGTTTTGTCAGTGTTTTCCTTGATCTATGTCTCAATCCTTTGAAGAAACCAAAAACATAATTCTTCTGAATTCCTTATCAGGGAATCCCGATACTGCTTCATACTCAGGGATGTGTTCTGGGACTGTATCCTGCTCCCTTGTTTCTACCACTTTATCTTGCTTCTTTGTATGGACTGTGATGCTCTGTTTTCCCTGAGACATTGTGACATTGTTATATTTAGATCTTTGTTAACTGTTTGTGAAGAGCAGCCAAGGGTGAGTGAGGATTTTCTTGGTGGTTGTTTATTGTTGACCAGTTGGTGGAGAAGGAAGTGGTGGCTCTCACTCAGTAAGTGAAGTTGCAGGAGTTGTGGGTGTAGTTATGTTGTATGGGGACTGCTGCTGTTTCTCACTCAGACAAAAATAATGAATAACCATCAAAAAATTAAAAGCAAAATCGACAAAAAACACACCATGTAATAACACTAGAAGAGCAAAAAAAAGAACAAAGGGAGAAAACAAAAAGCACTGCATTGTCTGGAAAGAGGAAAATAGTAAGATAAAATAGGTAGAGAAAGAGAATAATGAAGAAAAAAATGGGAAAAATGCAAAAAGAAAAAGAAGGAATTGTGTTAACCACGAGAAAGAAACAAAAATTGGAACCAGGAACAAGGAAAGGAGAAAAAGCTGAAAACTAGAACATGAGTAGGGAAGAATAAAGAATAATAATACATAGGAGAAAAGTAATAAGAATAATAATTTTTAAACAGACAAAAACAAACTAACTAAAGAAAAGAAAAAATAAAACTCAGAGCAGGGTGCGGCAGAGCACCCATGCTGCATCTGAACACACAAACTAACATGGAATTCCTGTCAGCCTAGAAGGTTGGTGGGAGTGAAGGATGGCCACACCTCTGTTCACCAAGAGGGGTAAAGAAGTAATGAGGGGAATGTTGTACTTTTCTAGTTGTTGGCATCTGGAATGACCTTGTGGTTCCCAGCAATTGGAGCCAATTCTTAAGTCCCTGGAATTTGTGAGAATGCTATCACTCCAAATATCCACAATGGTCTAAGTGCTTGTAAACATTTGAAATGGCTGTGCCCTCTGGACAGGCAAAAATCCACAGCTCAGCCTGCCTTCCTCATCGCTGCTTCCCTTTTTATTAACCAGTCACTAGAGCAGTCCTCCGTGCAGTTCCTGGCTAGCAGGGCTGATTTTTAGGTTAATTCATGGGTCCTAAGACCACTTGGAGGAGTCAGCCACAGGGACCCAGGTAAGGGTGGTATGAGAGGTTTCCAAAAGGGAAACAAACTTGTCTGTCCGTTTGTCCTACCATGGTGATGTGTTGATGTGAGTTTTGAGGCTGAGCCACTGGTGTTTCAAACCCAGCGGGATGCACATGATGCACAGATATCAACCCAGCTTACAGACTAGACAGACTAGAAAGAAGGAAGAGGCAATCCACTTCTCAAAGAATTGGCCAAGGAAAATCTAATGAATAGCAAAGAAACACTATCTGATACATTACCACGCAATTATATGAATAATCTGGTTAGGTTAGAAGGCTCTCAAAAGAGGACTGGGAAAGAGCTGTATCATCAGAGTAAACCCAGCCTTATTCATATGGATAAGGTAAAGCTTTCAATGCCTCCATTTGCTGGCATGGCACCACTCAAAATGAGGAGAAACAGCTGCAGACATCCATTAATCCTCGGAACATGGAATGTACGAAGTAGGAATCTAGGAAAATTGGAAGTTGTCAAAAATGAAGTGGAATGCATAAAGATTGATATCTTCAGCATTAGCGAGCTGAAATGGACTAGTTTTGGTTGTTTTGAATCAGACAACCATATGATCTACTATGCTGGGAATGAGAGTTTGAAGAGGAATGGCATGGCATTCATCATCACAAAGGATGTTTCAAGATCTGTCCTGAAGTACAATGCTGTCAGTGATAGGATAATATCCATACACCTATAAGGAAGACCCGTTAATCTGACTATTATTCTAATTTATGCCTGACCCACCAAAGCCAAAGATGAGGAAATTGAAGAATTTTATCAACTTCAACAATCTAAAATTGACTGAACATGCAATCAGGATGTGTTAATTATCACTGGTGACTGGAATGCAAAAGTTGGAAACAAAGGAGAATCACCAGTAGTTGGAAAATTTGCCTTGGTGACAGAAATAATGCTTGAACTTACATGGTAGAATTTTGCAAGACCAATGACTTACTCATTGCAAACACCTTTTTTCAACAACACAAATGGTGACTCTACACATGAACTTAACCAGATGGAACACACAGGAATCAGATTGACTATATCTGTGGCAAGAGGTGGTGGAAAAGCTCAATACCTTCAGCCAAAAGCAGGCCAGGAGCTGATTGTGCAACAGACCATCAACTGCTCATATGCAAGTTCAACTTGAAGATAAAGACGATTAAAACAAGTCCAAGACAGCCAAAATATGATCTTGAATATATCCCTCCTGAATTTAGGGATCATCTAAACTATAGATTTGATACATTGAACACCAACTACCAAAAACCAGAAGAATTGTGGCAGGATATCAAGAACATTATCCATGAAGAAATCAGAAGATCACTAAAAAGATGAGAAAAGAAGAGAAGACCAAAGTGGATGACAGAAGAGGCTCTGAAACTTGCCCTTGAGTGGACAGTAGCTAAAGCAAATGGAAGAAATGAAAAGATAAAAGAGCTGAACAGAAGATTTCAAAGAGCAGCTCGAGCATACAAAACCAATTGCAATAATGAAATGTTCAAAGACCCGGAGTCTGAAAACCAAAAGGGAAGAACACACTCAGGATTTCTCAAGCTGAAAGAATTGAAGAAAAAATTGAAGCCTCGAGTTGCAATATTGAGAGATTCTATGGGCAAAATATTGAATGATGCAGGAAACATCAAGAGAAGTTGGCAGGAATACACAGAGTCTTATACCAAAAAGAGCTGGTCAATCTTCATCCATTTCAGGAAGTGGCATATGATCTAGAACCAATGGTACTGAAGGAGGAAGTCAAAGCTGCAATGAGAGAATTGGCGAATAACAAGGATCCTGAAATTGACGTAATACTCATTGAGGTATTTCAACAATGGATGCTGCACTCAAGGCACTCACTTGGTTATGCCAAGAGATTTAGAAGAGAGCCACCTGGCCAACTGACTGGAAGAGACCCATATTTGTACCCATTCCAAAGAAAGGTGATCTTACAGAATGTGGAAATTATAGAAAATATCAGTAATGTCTCATGCAAGTCAGATCTTACTGAAGATAATTCAAAAACGTTTGCAGCAGTATGTTGACAGAGAACTTCCAAAGGTGCAAACTGGACTCAGAAGATGATGTGGAACAAGGAATATCATAGCTGTTGTCAGATAGATCTTGGCTCAAGGCAAAGAATACCAGAAAGATGTTTACTTGTGTTTTATTGACTATGCAAAGGCATTTGATTGTGTGGATCATGACAAATTATGGA
>NW_006921599.1:220874-256006 GCF_000298275.1 Orycteropus afer afer
AGGACATTAGACAATGTGTACCATTGAGAAAGTCAACCATGAAGGAACTGTTTCAAGTGCTGAGGAGCAAGGATATCTCCTTGAGGACTAAGGTGATCCTGACACAAGCCATGATATTTCCAATTGTCTTGTATGCATGTGAGAGCTGGACAATGAATAAGGAAGACCGAAGAAGAGTAGATGCTTTTGAGTTGCGGTGCTGGCGAGGAATGCTGAAAGTACCATGGACTACTAAAAGAACTAACAGATCTGTCCTGGAGGAAGTGCACCCGAAATGCTCCTTAGAAAAATGGCCAGAATTTGTCTCATCTACTTTCGTCATGTTGTCAGAAGGGACCATACCCTGGAGAAGGATGTCATGTTTGGTAGGGTGGAGGGTCGACAAAAGAGGGGAAGGCCTTTAACAAGATGGATTGACATGGTGGCTGTGATGATGGGCTCAAGTATAGCAGGGATCATGCGGCTGGCGCGGGATTGGGCAGTGTTTCGTTCTGCTGTGCATGGGGTCGCTATGAGTTGGAAATGACTCAATGGCACCTAACAACAACAACAACAACAACACTCGGCAATATTCAAGCTGTCTGTGTCATCAGTATCGCTACCAGACCGCAGCTCTATGTCTCCTTTTTTCGATGTTTTCATGCAAATTCTTTGGTCAGTCGGAGTTTAGTCCACTTCTATATCCTTTCCTCCAAAGCTTAGGTGTCCAGGATTATCTTCTGTATCTACGTTAATTTGTTCCCCTTTTCTTTGTTGAAGAGGGTCTGTGCAGTCTTTCTGCTTATTCCGCCATCTTACTGGACTCAAATGGTATTTTTATTTGCAACTTTTTAAGGAAGCAACATACTTTTTTCCATACTACTTCCACCATTTTGCAATGTCATCAGCAGTTTATGGAAGTTCTGATCTCTTTACAACTTTGCCAGTATTTATTGTTTTCTGTATTGTTGAATTTTGCTATTATTGCTAGGGTAATATGACACATCATTGTTGTTTTGATTTGCGTGTCTAATGATCATGAACATTCCTTCAAGTGTTTTTTGGTCCCCTGAATATCTTCTTTGGAGAAATGTCTGTTCAAGTCTTCTGCCTGTTTTCAAATTGAATGTTTATGTTTTTGTTGTTGAGGTGTTGACATTTTCTGTAATTTTAGAGGTAAGTCTCTTTTTGGATATGGGATTGACAAATATTTTTTCCTGTTTTGGAGCTCTGGTAGCATAGTGCCTAAGGCACTTGACTGCTAACCAGAAGGCTGGTGGTTCAAACCTACCAGCCACTCCTCGGAAGGAAGGTTGGACAATCAACTTTCATAGTGATACTGCCTCGGAAACCCAAGGAGTGTTTGCTATGAGTCAGGTCTGACTCCATGGCACATAACAACAACAACATATTGTGGGTTGTTCTGGTTACTTCATGCTGCTCTGACAAGAATATACCATAAGTGGGATGGCTTGAGGAAACAAGAGTTTATTCTTTTACAATTTGGGAGGCTAGAAGTCTGAATTTAAAGTGCCAGCCTCTAGGGGCTGGGTGAAAGCCCCTCGACCTTGGGCTTCAGCTCTGACTCTTGCTCCTGACCCACTGAAGCTAGAGGCATTTCTTCACTCAGGCAGCTACAGCTGTTGAGGCTAACAAGCCCAAGGACAACAAATAAAAATACAGTCCCCATGTTACCAAACCACATGGCAGGCCATTAACTCAAGTCCCTTGAAAGTCCCAAGGTTGGCAGAGCATGGCAGGCTCCTGAACAATGACAAAGATACATGTAGGGTTCAAGCAGGCCATTAGCTGGAGACCATTCCCAGAGCTGTTTCTTATATAAGGAAAGTAGACCACATACCCAAAGCAACCACTCAGCTGCTCAGAGTAGATTCCGCCATGGAGTTGATTACCAGTCTCATCATGGGGAATACTACATCCAGCTGCCCAGCCACTCAACCAGGCCAACCAAGTTGACACAAAAACTTAACCACACATGGATTCTCTGTTTGATCTTTTGGAAAAGTCTTTCAACACACATAATTTAATTTTTAAAAGGTCCCAGTCATCTAGTTTATCTTCTTCTGTTTGTGCATTTTTGGTTATATTTGATTAGTTAACTTATGCCATAGATTAGGGCCTCTAAGTTTGCCCCTACTTTTTTCATTGATGATCTTTATAGTTTTGGCTTTTACACTTAGGTCTTTGATACACCTTGAGTCAGTTTTTTTGTTTTGTATATGGTGTGAGGTATGGATCTTGTTTCATTTTTCTGGAAATGGATATCCAGTTTTGCCAGCAACATTTGTTAGAGAATGTCTTTTCTCCTTTTGATAGATTATGCATCTTTATCAAAATCAGCTGTGGATAGGAAGATGAATCTATTTCCAGGTTCCCAATTCTGTTCCATTCATTTACATATCTATCATTGTATGAACGTCAGGCTGTTTTGACTAATGTGGTTGTATAGTAGGTTTTGATATTGGGAAATGTGAGACCTCTTTCTTTGTTCTTTTTCTTCCATAGCACTCTGCTCATTTTTGGTCTGTTTCTTTTCTTTATAAAATTAGTGATTGGATTATTCATCTGCTTAAAGAATGTTGATGGAATCTGGATTGCATTTCTTTATGTCTGTAGATTACTTTGGTTGGTATTAGCATTTTCACAATGTTCAGTCTTCTTGCCTTTGAGCATGGTATGTTCTTCCATTTATGTAAGTCTGTTTAGTTGCTTATACTAGTGTTTTGTAGTTTTCTTTTATAGGTCTTTTGTATTTCTGGTAAGATTTATTTCTAAGTATTTTATCTTTTTGGTAGCTATTGTAAATGGTATTGTTTTCTTTATTTCTTTTTCTAGATTTCTCTTGATTTACAGGAATCTGACTGGCTTTTGTATGTTGATACCCTACCATTTTGCAGAATCTTTCAATTGGTTCCAATAGTTTTCTTGTTGAGTCCTGGGAATTTACTATGCATAGGATCACATCATCTGTACCTAGGGATAGTTCTCCTTCTCCCTTACCAATTTGGATGCCTTTTATTTCTCTTTTTTGCCTTATTTCCCTAGCTAGGACTTTCAATACAATGTTAAATAGGTGGCAGAGGGTATCCTTGTCTGGTCCCCAATCACAAGGGGAATGTTTTCAATCTCTCTCCATTGAAATAATGTTGGCTGTTTGTTTCACATATATTTTAATTTTTATTGAGATTTTTCCCTTCTATTCTTATTTTACTGAAAGTTTTTATCAGGAATGTGTATTGGAGTTTATCAATTCCTTTTCTTCATGGATTGATATCATCATATCATCATGTGGTTCATTCTTTCATTTTATTTATGTAGTAGACTACATTGATTGTTTTTGTAATGTTGAACCATCCTTGCATATCTGATATGAATTCCACTTGGTCATGATGTATTATTTATTTATTTTTATTTATTTATGATGTAGTGTTGGATTCTACTGTCTAGAATTTTGTTAAAGATTTTTCAGTCTATATTCATGGGTGATATTGGTCTGTAATTTTGGCTTCTAGTACTATCTTAGCCTGGCTTCAGTGTCATGGTTATGCTTGCTTCATAAAATGAATTTAGAGTATTCCATACTTGTATATGTTCTACAACAGTGTGAGTAAAATTGGTGGCAGCTGTTCTCTGAATATTTGGTAGGATTTTCCAATGAAGTGGTTTGGCCCAAAAGTGTTTTTTGTTAAAAGTTTTTATTATTATTTTTTAATACATGTTTTTTGTTTCAGATCTCTTCAAATTTTCTTAGTTTGTGTTAGTTTAAGTAGATTGTGTGCTTCTAGAAATTTGTCCATTATTTCTAAGTTTTCAAATTTATTGGAGTACTGTCCTTCATAGCATTCTGCCATCCTTTGTATTTCAGTTGATTATGTTGTGACATCACCCATTTCATTTCTTTTTCATGTTGTTTCCATCTTTCCTTAGTTATATTTGAGAGTGACTTGTCAACTTCCCAATCTTTTTGAAGAACCAAATTCTGGTCTGCTTGCTTCTTTCTGTTGTTTTTCTATTTCATTTATTTCTGCTTTTATCATTATTTCCTATCTTCTAGAGGCTGTTTTCTTTCTTTTTTTCTTCCCCCTGTTTTTTCTAACTGTTGGTATTTTTAATTAAAATATTGATTGTAATTCTTTGTTCTTTTTTGGTGTGTGTATTTAGTACTATAAATTTACCTCTGAATTCTGCCTTGCTGTGTCCCAAAGGTTCGGCATGCTGTATTTTCATTCTCATTTGCTTCTAAGATGTCTTTTATTATTACTACTATTATTATTATTATTTCACATTTTATTTATTCTGTTATCCAGTAGTTTTTGAGCAAGGTGTTATTATGTTCCCATATATTTGAATTTTTTCCTTTGATCATCCTCTTACTAATTTCAAACTTTATAGAATTGTGATCTGAGAAGATGTTTTGTAGTATTTTGGTATTTTTAAATTTTTTGAGGCTTGTTTTGTGGCCTAATGTATATGGTATATTTTGAAGGATGATCTATGTGCACTGGAAAATAAAGTGCATTGTGTTTTTGTTGGGTGGTATGTTCTGTATATGCTTATGAAATCAAGTGATTGATTACGTTGTTGGGAACTTTTGTATGTATATATATATATATTAGTTTGTTTCTAGTTGTTCTGTCTTTCCTTAAAAGTAATGTGTTAAAATCTCCCACTACTACTGTGGAGTTGTCTATTTCTCTTTCAATTCTATTAATCTTTGCTTTATATATTTTGAGGCTTTGTAATTGGCCACATAGATATTTTGTATGGTTATGTCCTCCAGCAGTATTGACCCTTTATTATTGTATAATGCCATTTCTTGTCCCTTATGCTGGTTTTTGACTTGGAGTTTCTTTTATCAGAAATTAATATTACCCCTCCTTTTTGTTGGTGGTGGTGTTATTAGTTTCCTTTTTTTTTTCCTTTCAATCCTCTGATTTTCAATTTATTTTTACCTTTGTATCTACTATGAATCTCTTGTAGGCAGTGTATTTATTGTACCAGTACTCTTATCCAATCCACTCTCTTTCTCTTCTATGGTGCTTTTAATCGACTCACATGGAGAGTAATTAATAATATGTATGAATTTAGCGCTGTAATTCTTCTGTGGTTTTTACTGTGATGTTGATGATTTCTTTGTTCTGAATGTTTTTCTGTGCTGAGTTCATTTGGTTATAAGATTTTCCCTTTTGTTGCTTTTCTATTTATGAAGTCCTTAACATTTTCTTCTTTCTTTTTCATTTAAATGGCTTACTAACTTTTGTGGTAACCCTGTAATTAATTTTTAACTTCCTAAATTTGAAAATGTCTGTCCTATAATGATATTGTTTTGACGTCCTCTGCATTTGGTAGTTTTGTAATTATACTATTTATTCTCTCTTTTTGCTTTTTAGATTTTGTTATTTTTCAGATAAACATCTCTATCTCTTCTATATTCAGTGTAAGTGTATTTTAATTTTGAGAGCTCTATTCCTGGGTTGCATTCTGGATGATATTATCATAGATCAATCTTTTGTTGTTAACTTTTATTGTTGGTTTTCTCTTTGAAGGGTTCTCTATAGCATTTCTTGCAAGGGTGTCTGATTTTATAAATTCTCTTAATTTCTGTTTATCTAGAAATGTCCTAATTTTGCCATCATATCTGTGGGATAGTTTTGCAAGATATATACTTCTTAGTTCACAGTGTTTGTCTTTTATTGTTTTATGCATATTATCCCATTGTCTGCTTATCTGAAAGGCTTCTTCTGAGAAATCAGAGCTTAGTCTTATTAGTTGCCTTTTGCAAGTAACTTCATTTTTCCCAAGCCACTCTCAAAATTTTGTCTTTGGAAAGTTTGATTACGATATGTCTTCGGATTTTCTTTTGGGGTCTACCCTATATGAAGATCATTAAGTTTCTTTGATGGATATGTTTTCATCTTTCATGATAGTAGGGAAGTTTCTGCTAACAAGTGTTCAAGGATTTTCACTTTTTTTTTTTTTTTTTTTTGCCTCCTGTTCTGGAATTCCAATCACATGTAGGTTATTCCTTTTGATATTGTCCCAAATAATTCTTAAGCTTTCTTCATTCTCTTTTTTTCTGATTTTTCCTCATGTAAGCTGATGTTAAGAGATTTTTTTTCTAGTTGATTTTTGTCCTTCCAATTTGTTATCTCCACAAAATTAGTGTTAATGTTCTCACTTTCTAATTGATATTTTTGTGATTTTTTACTTGGTTTATTTTTCATTTTCCTCTCGTATTATTTTCCTGAAGTCTTCTAGAAAGAAGATTTTATTTGTGATTTTCCTATAAGAATATGTACACACACACACACACAGAGAGAGAGAGATATGTACATATATAGGCACTCTGGTGCTGTAGTGCCTAAGGCATTTGACTGCGAACCTGAAGGCATGTGGTTCAAACCCACCAGCCACTCCTTGGAAGGAAGGTTAGGCAATCTACTTCCATAGTGATACCGCTTCAGAAACCCAAGAAGAGGTTGCTATGAGTCAGATCCAACTCAATGGCAGTGTATTATGTATGTGTGTGTGTGTGTGTGTGTACATATATATATATATCTGTATGTGGGTATATATGTATGTGTGTGTATGTATATATGTATATTGTTGTTCTTGTTAGGTGCCATCGAGTCGTTTCTGACTCATAGTGATAACATGCACAGCAGAATGAAACAGTGCCCCATCCCACGCCAGCTCCATGGTCCCTGCTATACTTGAACCCATCATTGCAGACACCGTGCCAATCCATCTTGTTGAAGGCATCCCCTCTTTCATCAACCCTCCACCCTACCAAGCATGACATCCTTCTCCAAGGAATGGGCCCTTCTGACAACATGAACAAAATAGGTGAGATGAAGTCTGGCCATTCTCACTTCCAAGGAGCATTTCGGGTGCACTTCCTCCAGGACAGATCTGTTAGTTCTTTTAGTAGTCCATGGTACTTTCAGCATTCTTCGCCAGCACCACAACTCAAAAGCATCAACTCTTCTTCAGTCTTCCTTATTCATTGTCCAGCTCTCACATGCATACAAGGCAATTGGAAATATCATGGCTTGTGTCAGGATCACCTTAGTCCTCAAGGAGACATCCTTGCTCCTCAGCACTTGAAACAGTTCCTTCATGGTTGACTTTCTCAATGCTACACGTCGTCTAATGTCCTGACTGCTGCTTCCATTCACATCAATTGTAGAACCAAGCAAAGGGAATTCTTTGACAACCTCATCTTCTCTCCATTTATTGTTATACTGCTCATTGGTCCAGTTGTGAGGATTTTTGTTTTCTTTATATTGAGACGTAATCCATACTGCAGACTGTATTCTTCAACCTTCATCAGTAAGTGCCTCAAGTCATCCTCTTTAGCAAGCAAAGTTGTATCATCTACATATCTCAGGTTGTTAATGATTCTTCCTCCAATCCTGATGCCACATTTTTCTTCATATAGTCCAGCTTCTCAGATTATTTGCTCAGCATGTAGATTGAATAAGTGTGGGGAAAGGATACTACGCTGACACACTCCCTTACTGATTTTAAACCATGTAGTGTCCCCTTGTTCTGTTTGAATGACAGCCTCCTGATCAAGGTACAGGTTCCACATGAGTACAATCAAGCATTTGGAAATTTCCATTCTTCTCAATGTTATCCATAATTTGTCATGATCCACACAATCAAATACCTTTTCATAGTCAATAACACACAAGTAAACATCTTTCTGGTATTCTTTGCCTTGAGCCAAGATCCATCTGACAACAGCTATGGTATCCCTTGTTCCACATCATCTTCTGAATCCAGCTTGCACCTCTGGAAGTTCTCTGTCAACATACTGCTGCAAACATTTTTGATTTTTCTTCAGTAAGATTTTACTTGCATGCAATATTAATGATATTGTTCTATACTTTCCACATTCGGTGGGATCACCTTTCTTTGGAATGGGTACCAATATGGATCTCTTCCTGTCAGTTGGCCAGGGAGCTGTCTTCCAAATCTCTTGGCACAACAGAGTGAGTGCCTCCAATGGGGCATCCATTTGTTGAAATATCTCGATCAGTATTCCATCAATTTCAGGATCCTTGTTCTTTGCCAATTCTCTCATTGCAGCTTTGACTTCCTCCTTCAGTACCATTAGTTCCAGATCATATGCCACTTCCTGAAATGGATGAAGATGTACAAAAAGTTCTTTTTGGTACAGTGACTCTGTGTATTCCTGCCAACTTCTCTTGATGTTTCCTGCATCATTCAATATTTTGCCCATAGAATCTCTCAATATTGCAATTCGAAGCATAAATTTTTCTTCAATTCTTTCAGTTTGAGAAATGCTAAGCATGTTCTTCCCTTTTGTTTTTCAAACTCCAGGTCTTTGCATATTTCATTGTAGTAATTGGTTTTGTCTGCTCAAGCTTCTCTTTGAAATCTTCTGTTCAGCTCTTTTATCTTATCATTTCTTCCATTTGCTTTAGCTACTGTCCACTCAAGGGCAAGTTTTAGAGTCTCTTCTGTCATCCACTTTGGTGTTCTTTTCTTTTATCATCTTTTTAGCGATCTCCTGATTTCTTCATGGATAATGTTCTTGATATGCTCCCACAATTCTTCTGGTTTTCGGTCGTTAGTGTTCAATACATCAAATCTATTTTTTAGATGATCTCTAAATTCAGGAGGGATATATTCAAGATCATATTTTGGCTGTCTTGGACTTGTTTTAATTGTCTTTAACTTCAATTTGAATTTGCATATGAGCAGTTGATGGTCTGTTCCACAATCAGTTCCTGGCCTACTTTTGGCTGAAGATATTGAGCTTTTCCACCATCTCTTGTCACAGATGTAGTCAATCTCATTCCTGTGTGTTCCATCTGGTGAAGTCCACATGTAGAGCCGCCATTTGTGTTGTTGAAAAAAGGTGTTTGCAATGCACAAGTCGTTGATCTTGCAAAATTCTACCATGCAATTTCCAGCATTATTTTTGTCACCAAAGCCAAATTTTCCAACTACTGTTGATTCTTCTTTGTTTCCAACTATTGCATTCCAGTCACCAGTGATAATTAACACATCCTGATTGCATGTTCGGTCAATATCAGACTGCAGAAGTTCATAAAAATCTTCAATTTCCTCATCTTTGGCTGTGGTGGTTGGGGCATAAATTTGAATAATAGTCATATTAACGGGTCTTCCTTGCAGGCATATGGATATTTTCCTATTACTGACAGCATTATACTTCAGGACAGATCTTGAAACATTCTTTGTGATGATGAATGCCATACCATTCCTTTTCAAACTGTCATTCCCAGCATCTTTTTGTTGGTAATGGAGAGGAAATGTAGATCAGATGACAAAGTGTTGTCCGCCATCTGTCATTGATCCAGTGGTTCAGGAGTGGGTGGTGATGTTCGTTCATTGGCTGTGGTTGTAGGTGGTAGGTGTAGTAGGTATGGCTAACCTGTGGAGATTAATTTCTGCCTCACATTGGAAGGAGCAGGAAAGAACAAAAGGTAGAGGAAGAAAAAGGAGGTTCTATGAGTGAGAGATGAGTAAAAATAAAAGAAGAAGAAGGGGAAGAGGGAGAAATAGGCAACTAAAAAGGAAATAAAACTGGAAAAAGAAAAGGAAAATAGAGAAAAAAGAAAAGAAGTGGGGATTTGTACAGCTATGGTCAATCAGCTGCAGTGGTAGCAGGCTGCTATGGTGTGATCCATGGGAGCCTGTGTCCATGGAGGGCCCAGGAACCTTGTGTGCACATGTACCTCTGACAGAGGTGGCTATAGGGTCACACATCTTGTGGGACAGGTAGGCAGAGCTACAGACTGGATTTTTCTCTTGGTGCATGGAAGTGTGCAGGGGTGCCTGGGAGAGCATCCCTAGCCACAAGATGGGTGGGATTGGATGGAGTTCACTTCTTGTCACTGGGAAGCTGTGGTGGATAAAGCACGTCTCCAATTAAAATTCATTGGTGTGGGCTTGATGCAATTCTGGGTGCACACAGCCAATTAATTTCTGCCCAGACACAATCAAGTAGGGAACCACTTGGAGTCCAGTAGTGTTTCCAATTGCCACTTCACAGGCCTTACCCTTTGTGTGAGTCCTCAATCCAAATAACAAGTGTTCACTAGTTTCATTCCCCTTCACTGGCTCTCTCCTCACTCTGCAGCTACCTGTTCCACTGCAAGTCTCACCCAATTCCTTGTGCTTTCCTCTCCCCGATCCAGCTCATATTCTGCCTACACTGTGTCTTTGTTCCTGTGTGGATTTGTGAAGTTAACTTGTCCTCAATGGTGTATGATGCCTTCTGTTTCTCAAAATGGCCATGCTCTGTCAGGCCCTGCCTTCTTCTCTCTCCCCAGTCACTGTTCTTGCTCTATCTCCCTTTTCAATTGGTGCTCAATCTCAGTCTTTACCCTCCCATTTGATGCTCAGAGTTCCAGGATCATCATCTGTATCAGTTTGACTCAGTTTTTCTGGGTCTCTGTTGTAGAGGGATTGGGTGATATATCATCAAGACACCATCTTCTCTCCAGCCTTCATCCAGTTATTTTAATCACAAGTCTGAAAGTAAGCTTTTAAAAAGGTATAAGCTGAACTCCTAGTACTCTCTTTGGTACAAATTGTTATTTTCTTCCAAGTATGCATTCTGCTTTTGTTGCTTTCAGAAATTCCTTTGAGATGAGCAAATGGTCCACATGCTGAAAAGGTAAATAGTTTGTGTACACAAATGATACTATGGTTGTTAATTTACTGAATTGCATAAACATAAAAAGAGAAATTTCTATTTGCATGGGAAACATTGTGACTCTTTTCTTTTAATGTTAGTAGAATGTTTTTCTTCATCATCACTGAGAAAAAAATTACTCAGACTGTAAAAGTGTAAAACCTAATGTTTTCAATCTTTTCTATTGCTTCTGACCCCACACTCATGCAAATTTGCACTTTGGTTTAAATAGACCACTTGCTCTTTTGCACTTTTTGCCTAATTCTTTCTTTTAGTTGTATTTAAATGAACCTATCTCTAAAATCTATACCAGAAAAGCTCAGGAGAGATATGCATTATCTCAGTAGCCTTTCATTCAAGTTAACTATGCTACTTCAGAAATTAGTGAAACACAAATTATTGCGTTTGGAAAATTACACACATTTTGTTTAATTGTGCATAAATGAACATAGAGGGAGCATAATTCTGTAATTTTCAAGTCGGGAATGGAGGTGAACAAGTTTCTAGGCATTTGACTAATACCGTGCTTATGTTTGTATACACATTATCCTCACAATTATGGAGCCATAACACAGCTCTGATCCCATTGACTATTTCATTAGTTTCTGTGCGGGAAACTTTTTTTTTCCCTAAGAACATTCCTAAGTGTTGTTGTTGTTAGGTGCTGTTGAGTAGGCTGCAACTCATAGCGACCCTAGGTACAACAGAATGAAACACTGTCCAGTCCTGTGCCAGCCTCATGACCTTTGCTACACCTGAGCCCATCATTGTAGCCATTGTGTCAATACACCTTGTTGAAGGCCTTCCCCTTCTTCGCTGACCCTCCATCTTACCGAGCATGATATCCTTCTCCAAAGAATATTCCCTTCTGAAAACGTGACCAAAGTATGTCAGATGAAGTCTGGCCATTCTCATTTCCAAGGAGCATTTGGGAGCAATTCCTCCAGTACAGGTCTTTTAGTTCCTTTGGCAGTCCATAGTACTTTCAGTATTCTTTGCCAACACCACAACGCAAAGGCATCGACTCTTTTTAGGTCTTCCTTGTTCATTGTTCAGCTCCCACATGCATATGAGGCAATTGAAAATACCATGGCTTGTGTCAGACGCACCTTAGTCTTCAAGGAAACATCTTTGATCTTTAGTACTTTAAAGACGTCTTTTGCTGCAGATTTGCCCAGTGCAATATATCATCGGATGTCTTGACTGCTGCTTCCATTAGTGTTGATTGTGCAACCTAGTAATATGAAATCTTTAACAACTTCAATCTTTTCTCCATTTACTGTGATTCTGCTTATTGGTCCATTTATGAGGATTTCATTTTCTTTATGTTGAGAAGTAATCCATACTGCAAACTGAGGTTTTTAATCTTCATCAGTAAGTGCTTCAAGTCATCCTCACTTTCAGCAAACAATGTGGGGTCATGTGCTCATTGCAGGTTGTTAATGAGTCTTCCTCTAATCCTGATGCCATTCTCTTCTTCATATAGTCCAGATTCTTGGATTATTTTTCAGCATACAGATTGAATAAGTATGGTGAAAGGATACAACCCTGACACATTCCCTTCCTGATTTTAAACCATGCAGTATTCCCTTGTTCTGTTCAAACAATAGCTTCCTGGTCTATGCACAGGTTCCTGATGAGCACAATCAAGTGTTCTGGAATTTTCATTCTTCTCAATGTTATCCATAATTTGTTATGATCCACAAAATTGAATGCTTTTGCTTAGTCAACAAAACACAAGTAAACATCTTTCTGGGATTCCTTGCTTTCAGCCAAGACATCAGCAATTATATCTGTCATTCAACATCCACTTCTGAATCCAGCTTGCATTTCTGGAAGTTCTGTCAATATATATTGCTGTAACCTTTTTTGAATTATCTTCAACAAAATTTACTTGTATGTGATATTAATGATTTTCTTTGGTAATTTCCACATTCTGTGGAATCACCTTTCTTTGGAATGGGTACAAATGTGGATTTTTCCAGTCAGTTGGCCAGGTAGCTATTTTCCAAATTCTTGGCATAGACAAGCTAGTGCCTCCAGTGCAGCAACTGTTTGTTGAAACATCTCAATGGGTATTCTGTCAACTACTGGAGCTTGTTCTTTGCCAATTCCTACAGTGCAGCTTTGACTTCTTCCTTCAATAACATTTGTTCTTGATCATGTGCCACTTCCTTAAATGGATGAACATTGACAAATCCTTTTTGGTGCAGTGACTCTGTGTATTCCTTCCATCTTCTTTTGATGTTTCCTGCATCATTCAATATTTTGCCCATAGAATCTTCCAATATTGCAACTCGAGGCTTGAATTTTTCCTTCAGTTCTTTCAGCCTGAGAAATGCTGAGTGTGTTCTTTTGCTGTTTTTTCTAACTCTAGGTCTTTGCACATTTCATTATAATAATTAATTGTCTTCTTGGGCTGATCTTTGAAATGTTTTCAGCTCTTTTATCTTGTCATTTTTTCCATTTGCTTTAGCTACTCTCCATTCAAGGGCAAGTTTCAGAGTCTCTTCTGATATCCAGTTTTCTCTTTTCTAAGTGTGGACCATAGTTAATTTTCTTATGCAAATCAAAGAAGCCATAAAAATAATATGAAATAAGAAGCCACTATTATATGTTAAGGAGCTCTAGTGGCATATCACCTAAGACATTTGGGTGCTAATCAGACGATTGGTGGTTCAAACCCACCAGCCACTCCCCTGAATGAAGACTGAATGATCTACTACCATAATGGTTTACCACCTTTGAAACTTAAAAGGGGGTCGCTATGAGTCAGAGTAGACTCAATGAGAGTGAGTTTGTGTCTTGTTATTATATGTTACATGTTAAAAAAGTAGCTCTTACTGTGAAATTCTATCTGCAGCTCCTTGTCAACAAGTGTAAATGAAATATTATTATTTTTCATCAAGAATGTTTTTCCCTCAGAGACAAAACAGGAAACTAATATTTTCAATCAGCCATGTAAGTTGGTTGAGTTACACAAAATTGTGTCAAACACATAACAATTATACACAGAGAAGAAGTATGATAAATAGTGCATTGAAAAAGAAATTTATGTCCTTTAGACAAACAGTATCACATTTTATTTTTCTATCCATTTTCATATATATATATATATATATTATATATATATAAACTCTGGTAGCATAGTGCCTAAAAACACTTGACTGCTAACCAGAAGTCTGGCAGTTCAAACCCCTCAGCCACTCCTCAGAAGGAAGATGGGGCAATCTGCTTCCATAGTGATACTGCCTTGGAAACCCAAGGAAGGGTCGCTATGAGTTGGGTCTGAATTGATGCCACATAACAACAACAACAATATATATATACATATATATATACATATATATATATGTATGTATAAATTGTTTAAGTCAAACAATAAGAACAAAGGACAATTTACAAAATGGCCAGCTTTATTTTGAATAGTAAGAAAGAATCCTACCCTTAGATGTGGATTGGTAAGCTTCCTAATTAGGTAGAGGTTAATAGATGGGTGTTGTCAGTGAACTCCAAATCATGGTGACTTTATTTGTAACAGAAGGAAGTGATACCTAGTTCTGCATCATTCAAATAGTCATTGGTGTGTTGGAGTCCATCAATGTTGATATTGTACTATTGAATCTCACCATGGTTCTCCCTTGCCCATGTTGGCTCTCTATGTCACCAAACATAACACTCTCCTCTGGAGGTTGATCCCTCCTGATAACCTTTCCAAAGCAAGCAATACAGACAATGTTCTGCTGTGATCCATAAAGTTTCCATTGGCTAACTTTCAGAAGTAGATCCAGGCCTTTCTTCCTAGTTTGTCAGTCTGGAAGCTCTGCTGAAATCTTCCACCATGGGTGGCCGTGCTGGTATTTGAAATACTAGTGGTATAGCATTCAGCATTATAATAACACACAAGCCACCACAGCACCACAAACTGACAGACAGATGGTGGTCTTAATTACATGACACACCTAAGGAGTTTCAAATTATGTAAAAATAATATCTGGGGCAGCTTACATGTTTGTGTCCTCACTGATTCTTAAGAAAAAGAAAAGAAGTTGAAAATTTGTGAGAAATTTGAAAAGTTTGAGTGACCGATCATCAATAATTTAGCAAGTGCATGGCAGCATAGCAGAGGATTTCTAGAGGAGAATTCTCACAGTGATATAACATGATATTTCCCAAAATTACATCAGTAGAAGTGAATATTGATTATCCCTTTACATACATCACACAGAAGGAAGGGGAGGAGGAAGTAGATGTACTACTGAATGTGAAATTTCTATAAAAAAAACAAATATGAATTTACAAGACTATGAATTTGATGGATTTGTACTATTTTGATTTCTTCTTTCAAACCTAACTCTCCTCACCTATAATGGACTGATGGTAGATACTGCATTGTTCTTTTTTCTTTCTTATCAAATGTTTCCTAATTTTTCATTTCAACAATTTTTTTTTTCATGAATTCTCAGGGTCAGACACCATATATGAATTAATAATGCTCCTTAGCATGTACAATGAGTTTAGATATCAACAGCCACACACTTATGCAGAGGATTAAATAAATGAGATTTTGTTTTCCCCTCTCACATAATGAGGAGTATATCTGCCTCCAGGTATAAGGATTAAGCAAGCATTTTTAGACATATATTTTATGTATATATGTAAAGGGTGAAGGCAATAATGGTTAAGTGGTAGAATTATCCCTGTTCATGTGGAAGACCCAGGTTTGATTGTTGGCCAATGATCCTCATGCGCAGCCACCACTCATCTGTCAGTATAGGCCTGAGTGTTACTGTGATGTTAAACAGGTTTCAATGGCACTTCCAGACTGAAAGACTAGGAAGAAAGACAGTTATATATCTAAAAATTGGCTAAAAAATCATATAGTTCACAAATAATGGATTCACAACCAATCAGAGAGTTTTATTCTGTTTTACATGGAATTGCAGTTATTATGTTGTACATGGAATCAAGGGTCAACTCAATTGCAGCTAACAACAATGACATATATGTAAAAATGCCTACACAGTGCCTGGCACATAATAAATCTTTAATAAAAGTAAGTTATCTTTCTCCCTTGAAGCTCTAGGAATAGAGGAAGATTTGATATATATGGGAATTCCATGGCAGTGCGTGGGTTAAATATGACATGTTACATAATGGGATTGTTTGCATGGTGCTTGAGATCTCAAATGAGAAAGAGATTGGTTGTACAGGTATAAGCACATCACCATGGGTGAGAGTGGAGTGGAGAATGATAAAAACATTTTCATTCAAGGAGATTCCAAGATGGCAGACTAGACAGGACAGTATCCAGACCATCTACCAGATTCAAAAAAATAAAAAAAAAATAAAGATAAAACCCACATAAAACACACACACACACACACACACACATGTAACAGAAATGGCTATTGATCATAATCCTGAATCCCAGAACTTCAAAGGAAACACTAAAGAAACAGATCAAATACCAGTGAGATAGACTGAATGGAAATAGTGAATAAGCAGCAGTAAACAGCAAACTGGCACAACATGGCCATTTTGAATTATTGCAAGCAAGTTTCCAATTGGAGCAGGAACCAGAGAACGTTGGTGACCAGGGGACCAGAGAGGTTTGTCCTCCCTCCTTAACTTGCACAACCTCTTAGTGACCAGAAGCATAGTTCTCCCTGCTCCTCCTCACCTGGTGGCTGGTTAAACTCCCTTCACTGCTGGTGTTAAGTCAAGCCAAACTCACTTCCATAGAGGCAATTTGACTCACAGTGACCCCTCCTTTGGTTTCTGACGTGGTGTCTCTATGGAAGTATATTGCCTAATCTTCCTTCCGAAGAGTGGCTGGTGGGTTTGAACTACCAGCCTTCTTGTTAGCAGTCGAATGCCTTAGGCACTATGCCACTTTTTTCTTCTCTTTTTTTGTTTTTCTGCAGTCATGCTTTTTTGTCTGACACTTTCACCAGTACTGTATAGATTTCTTTCTTTTCTTTGTTTTCCTTCTTTGTTCTTCCCTCTTCCTCCTGTTGTGCTCCTCTTTTTTCTTTTCTTTTATTTCTTCCTCTTCACCTTTTTTTTTCTTTCCATTTTTGTTCCTGCTTCCCCCTCTCAAAGGTCAGCAGCAGCTACTCTCACCCTTTATATATGGTGAAGTGAGCTCACCTGGAGCAAGCTCTGCATTACTGCTGCAGCTGTATTTGGTGGCTAACATTAGCACCATTTTTTTCCACTCATTTATACTTTTCTTTGTTTCATTCTTCTCCCCTTCTTTCTTTTATAGAGCTAAGAAAATACCCTGAATGCCCCACACCTCCACATTCAGTAGTGTGACCTCAAATTCTCTGTATTCAGTGGTGCATGCTTCTGTAAAGCAAATGTCATATTTTCATTGCAGCTGTGTTTGGTGGTTACCACTTGCACCAATACTGTGTGATATTATTATTATTATTATTATTAATTATTATTATTATTATTTACATCTTTTTCCCTTTTCCTTTTTTTCTCTCTTTTTTCCTTATTAGATCTTTCTTTTTTCCCTTTGTTTTCTTTCTTTTGCTTTTATTTCCTCTCCCTTCTCCTTCCTCCCTCCCATTTGTTTTTTCTTTCTGTTTTTGCCCAACGGTTTGGAGCCAATGACCATTCCCATCCAAGTCCACTCAGCACCTGCTGCCCACCCACTGGAAAAGTGCTGTGTGACCATCTAATGCAGCACTACTTAACTGACAACAAAAAGCAATCACCACTCACACAGGCTGTCCTCAGGTGCTCTGTACAATCAGTGATCAGAGACTCATGGCCATATACTCACCTGCTACAAAATCCATCCAGAGACAAGTGGTGAGCACCCCAGTTTTTCCAAACTAGTGACCAGAATAACATCCACACTGTTGTCATATATATTAAAACATAACAAAACAAAACAAAATCAGGGTGAAACAAATCAAAACAAAAAATCAGGGTAAAACAAACACAACCAACAAATTAGTGCAACAATACTACAATGTTTGGAGATAACAGACAACTTCAAATAACAGAACAAACAGAAAGAGATGGCTCAAACAAGTGACTAAAACATAGGCCCAGAAAATATAGTGGAGAACTATGTGTAAGGCATTCAAAAAAATTACTTTTAGTAACTTTCAATGAATAGGGAGAAAATTTGAGAAAACCATGGACAAAATCAAGGCAAAGAGAGACAAAACTCTAGAAGAATTATGAAAAAATTTAAGAATAAATAGACAAAGTAAATGGAAAATTAGAAACCATATAAAAATAGCTAATAGAAATACAGATTAGTGCTAAAATTTCTGAAATATGTACAACACATTTCAAAGACAAAAAGTCAAAGTGAATCAATAGAACACAGAATTAGGAAGATTGAAGACAAATCTCTCAACAGTAATCTGTTAGAGGAACAATCAGAAATAAATAAATAAATAAATGAAATGGAGAAAGCTTGAGAGTGATATGGGACACCACGAAATAGAATAAGTTACATGTGATTGCAATTCCAGAATTAAAAAAAAAAAAAAACTCACTGCCATTGAGTTGATTCCAGTTCATAGTGAACCTCTTTGGGTTTCTGAGGTGGTAAATATTTACAGAAATAGATTGCCCAGTCTTCCTTCTGTGGAGTGGCTGGTGGGCTTAAACTGCCAACCTTTGTTTAGCAGTCAAATGCCTTAGGCACTATGCCATCACAGCTCCTTATGGAAGCTCCTTAGGAAGAGCCAAACACACACACACACACACACACACACACACAAGAAAAATTTAGAAGTGTTGGAAGAAAATTGCCCTAATATTATGAAATATGAGAAGTTATGCATCGAAGAAGCTCTACAAATACCAAATAGGATAGATCTTAAAAGAGAATCACAAAAACACACTATAATAAAACTTTACAAAACCAAAGATAAAAAAGAATCCTGGAAACAGCTCAAGAAAAAGAAAAAGCCACCTACAAACAAGAATCAGTAAGACTAAGCTCTGATTCCTTAGCAGAAATCCATGCAGTCAAGAAAGAATGAAACGACATATTCTGAAAGAAAAAGTTGCCAATCAAAAATTATATAAACCAAACCAAACCACTACAGTTGAGCCAATTTCAACTCATAATGACACACACTGGGTTTCTGACACTATATATTTGCAGAAGTAATTTGACTCATCTTCCTCCCACAGAGCATATGCTCAGTTTGAATCAACACCATTCTGGTTAGCAGCCAAGTGTCTTACTTACTACACTATGAAAACTCTTTAAGAAGTAAAAATGCCTCTCAAATAGGATGGTGAAATTAGGACATTCCCAAACCAAAACCAAGTTCACTGCCATTGATCCAATTCCCACTCATAGCAACCTCCATAGTATTTCCAAGGGTGTATATTTCTGTGGAAGTAGCTTGCCTCATCTTTCTTCTGTGTAGTGGCTGGTGGTTTCAAACCACTGGCCTTTTGATTGTCAGTCAAATGGCTTAACCACCACACCATCAGACCACTTTAGGACATTCCCAGATGAACAGAAATTAAAATTTGCAGGAAACAGGTAAAGCTAACAAAAAGTGCTAAAGGAAGTCCTTTGAGCAGAGAATCAACAATGGAAGACAACAATGTTGATTAGAACATATGACTATATCACTTGGAAATCAGCACAGATATAGACTTATCCAAACAAAATATCCTATAAGACTGAAAATAGAGAACCAGAGATTCAATTTGTAACTGATGATAACTACAAAGCAAAAAGAAGGAATAAATGATTTAGTTACATAACTTCCAAAAGGAGAGGAAGTCAAGATGATATAAAGATAGAATGGACTGCTTTAAACTTGGGAAGATAATTATAAATTACAGAGTAACTTCAAAAATATTAATAAACCTCCTTACAAAAATAAAGAGAAGACAATCATCAGAAAGTCTCAGTAAACACTAAAAAAATAGCAGAAAAGGACATGATAAGAAAATCCATGAAGAAAATTAACTTACCACAGAAAAATGTATTGAACAGAGAAACCATCAACACCACTCATGCAAAAAAAAAAAAAAGAAATTCAGCAAAATATGAATTATCAATATTCATACATATTGATAATTATACTGAATGTAAATGAATTAAATGCACCCATCAAGAGACAAAAAGCACAATGGATGAGGAAAAAAATAATCCATCAATATGTTGTTGATATAGACACATCTTATATCAAAAGACAAAAATAAGCTAAAAATTAAAAGATGGAAAAATATACATCAAGCAAATGGCAAACAAATAAGAGCAGGAATGGTAATACTAATTTCTGATAAGGCAAAGTCCAGCAAAAGAAACAAGGAAGTACATTATAAAATGATTAAAAGGTTAATCCAACAATAGGAATAACCATAAAACATATCTATGCACCCAAAGGAATTACCCCAAAATACATAACTCAAACTTTGATAGAATTAAAAAGAAAAATAGTTCCACAATAATGGTAAGGGACTTTAATACACCACATTCTGTAAGGACAGAACAGCTAGAATAAAACTTAACAGTGATACAGAGGGTCTAAGTAATACAATCAAACAACTAGACATCAAAGATGTACGCAGAACTCTCCACACAACAATAGCCCATATGTATTCTTTTCAAGTGCACATGTAACTTTTTCCAGAATAGACCACATTTTAGACCAGAAAAAAAAAAATAAATCAAGACTCAATAAAACTAAAAACATCAAAATACAACAAAGCTCCTTCTCAGATCACAATGCTATAAAATTTGAAATCAACAACACGATGATCAAAGAAAAATATCAAATATATGGAAACTGAATAACACCCTGCTTAAAAACCACTGAGTAATAGAAGAAATAAAAAATGTAATAGAAATTTCCTTGAATCAAATGATCATGAAAACATAACATACTAAAATCTTTGGGACACAGAAAAAGCAGTGCTCACAGGAGAATTTATAGCAATAAATTGCAATACCCAAAAAAGAAAAGAAAACAAAATCAAAACATTAACTCAACATCTCCAAAAATTAGAAAATGGACTGAAAAAAAAAAAATAGAGTCATCAAAGAAGGGAAATAATAAAGATTTTAGCAGAAATAAATGAAACAGTAAAACAATAGAAAGAATCAACAAGACTAGAAGTTTATTCTTTGAAAAGATTAATACAATTGACAAACTACTGTCAAATTAACAAAGGAAAAGAAGAAGATGGAAAATAACACAAATAAAAAATGAAATAAACTATGTTACAACAGAACCTACTGAAATAAAAATGATAGTAACAGAATATTAAGAAATATAATCCAACAAATTTGAAAAGCTAGAAGAAATGAACAATGAACAAATTTCTGGAAGCATACTACATATCCAAAATAACAGTATCTGAGATAGAAAATTCAATGGACCCATCAAAAAAGAGGAAATTGAACAGTTCATTAAAAATAAATAAATAAAATAAATAAATAAATTAATTAAATTAAATAAAAAAAACATCCCAACAATAAGAAAAATCCTGGCCCACATGGTTTTAACAGTGAATTTCACCAAACATTCAGAAAAGAACTGAGTAATATTACTCAAACTAATCCAAAATATAGAAAAGGATAGAATATTGCCAAACTCATTTTATGGTGCAAACATAACCATAATACCAAAACCAGGTAAACACATTGCTAAAAAAGAAAATTACAGGTGAATATCCTTCATGAACATTGATGGAAAAAATCTGCAGTAATTTCCTAGTCAGTAGAATTCAACAACATATCAAAAAATTGTTATATCATGACCATGTGTGATTTGTATCAGATAGGCAAGGTTGCTTCATTCATAGAAAAACAATAAACATCATCCAAAACATGGAAAAAAAATAAAGGAAAAGAACCACATGATCATATCAATTGAAGCAGAAATGGCATTTGACAAAATCCAACACCTATTCTTGATGAAACCGCTTGGCAAAATAAGAGTAGAAAGGAAACTCTTCAACATAATTAAGGGCATATACACAAAACCAACAGCCATTATCCTCAAAGGAGAGAGACTGAAAATATTCCCCTTTTGAACAGGAAGCAGATAAGGATGCCCTTTATCACCTTTCCTATTCAATACTGTACTGGAAGCCCAAGGCCGAACAATAAGGCAAAAAAGAGAGATAAAAGGCATACTAAATGGCAATGAAGAAGTAAATCTATCGTTATTTGCAGACGTTATAATCTTTGTTATTATTGTTACATGCCATCGAGTCAGCCCTGACCCGTAGTGACCCCTCCTTGGGTTTCCAAGGCAGTATCACTACGGAAGTAAATTGCCCAACCTTCTTTCCGAGGAGTGGCTGGTGGGTTTTAGTTCTGGTTAGCAGTCAAGTGCCTTAGGCACTATGCTACCAGAGCTTATACATAGAAAATCCTAGAACTCAGCAAGAAAATTAGTGGAACCCATAAGGATTCAGCAAAGTGGCAGGGTAAAAGATCAGCATACAAAACTAGTTGGGTTTCTCTAGACTAACTAAGAGAACTCTGAAAAGGATATCAAGAAAATAATACCATTTACAACAGCCAACCAAAAGATGAAGTACTTCAGAATAAATCTAGCAAGAGACATAAAAACCTATACAAGGAAACTATGAAACACGAATAAAATCAACCAAAAAAAAAAAAAAAAACAAAAAAAAAAAAAAAAAAATGTACCCAAATGGAGAAAAATACCATGCTCATGGATAAGTAGCTTTAACATTGTGAAAATGTGAATACTATCCTAAGCAATCTATAGACATAATGCAACTGCAACCTAGATTCTATCACTGTTCTTTAAAGAGGTGGTAAAACTAATCACCAACTTTATATGGAAAGGAAAGAGACCCTGGATAAACAAAGAAATACTGGGGAAAAAAGAAAAAAAATAACAAAGAAGCTTCACACTCTGTGATATCAAAACCTACTATACAGACACAGTGATCAAAATAGCCTGATATCGGTACAGTATCAGGCACATAGATTACTGGAACAGAATGGAGGACCCAGAAGTAAATCCATGCACCTGCTGACAGCTGAAGGAGCTCTGGTGGCATTGTGACTTTTGACTACTAACCAGGTTGGCAGTTCAAATCCACCAGCCACTCTACAGGAGGAAGACTAGGCAACCTACTTCCGCAAAAATTTACCACCTCAGAAACCCAAAGAGGGTCGCTATGAGTCAAAATTGACTCTATGGCAGTAGTTTGGTTTTTGATTATTTACAGCTAATTTGAGACAAAGGACAGAAACCCATTGTTCTGGTTACCTAGTGTCACTCTAACAGAAGATACCACAAATGTGACAGCTTTAACAAAAAGGAGTTTATTCCTTGACAGTTTGGATGCTTTAAGTCCAAGTTCAAAGTGTCAGGCTCTAGGGGCTGGGTAAAAGCCCCTCAACCTTGGGCTTCAGCTCTGCCTCATACTCCCAGCCCACTGAAGCTAGAGGCTTTTCTTCACTCTGACTGCAGCTGGCTGCTGAGACTGACAAGCCCAAGGTTGACAAATAAAAAGGCACAATCCCGATGTTACCAAACCATATGGCAGGCTATTCATTCAAGTCCATTGAAAGTGCCAAGGTTGTCAGAGCATGGCAGGCTACTGAACAATGACACGGCTATGTGCAGGATTCAAGCATGCCATAAACCAGAGACCATTCCCCAAGGCTTCTCCTTATATATAGGAAGCAGGCCACATCTCTAAGGCAGCAACTCAGCTGCTCAGAGTAGATTCCACCATGGAGATGATTACCAGTTTCATCGTGGGGAATACTACATGCAGCTGCCCAGACACTCAACCAGGCCCAGCCAAGCTGACACAAAAACCTAACCACCACACCCATAAAATAGGGATGAGATAGTCTCTTTAACAAATGGTGCTGGCAATGATGGATATGCATTTGGAGAAAAATGAAACAGGATCCATATCTCACACCATATACAAAAACTAATTCAAGTTGAATCAAAGACCTAAATGGAAAACGTAAAACTATAATGATCATCAAAGAAAAAAATAAGGACAATGTTATGGGCCCTAATATATGGCATAAATACACTATAAAACATAAGTATAAATGCACGAACAGCAGAAGACAAACTAGAATATTAGGACCTCCTAAAAATAAAACATCTATGTGTATCAAAAGACTTCATCAAAACAATAAAAAGAATCTACAGACTGGGAAAAAATTGCCAACAAAATACTGGACAAGGGAGTAATATCTAAAATTTATAGAAAACTTAAAAATCTCAACAGCAAAAAGATAAACAATCCAATTGAAAAACAGGCAGAGAAATAAACAGATATTTCACCAAAGAAGGCATTTAGGTAGCTAACAAACACATGAAGAAATGCTCACTATCGTTTCCATTGAAACAAAAACAAACCCACTGCCATCAAGCCAATTTTGACTCACAGTGAACCTGTAAGGTAGAATAGATCTGCCCCATAGGGTTTCTGAGAATGTAAATCTTTATGGAGGGAAACTATTTTATTTTTCTCTTGCAGAGTGGCTTGTGGGTCCAAATGCCAATCTTTTGGTTTGCAGCCAAAGCTCTAACCTCTGTACCACCAGAGCTCCTCATTAGCCATTAGAGATATGCAAATCCAAACAAAATGAGAAGCCATCTCACCCCAGCATTTATAGCAAAGTTAAAAAAAAAAAAAAAACAGAAATCAACAACTGCTGGTGATGGTGTGGGGAGATTGGAATACTCATACACTGCTGGTGGGATATAAAATGGCACAATCACTGTGGAAACTGTTATAGCACTTTTTAATAGGTTGGAAATAGAAATATCATATAATTTAGCAATCCCACTACTAGGTGTATATCCTAGAGAAATAAAAGCCATGACATGAACAGATACATGCATACCCATGTTCACCGCAGCATTATTCACAACAGCAAACAGACAGAAACAACCTAAGTGTGCTGTTCAACAGATGAAAGGATAAATAAATTAGGGTGTATATGCACAATGAAGTACTAGGCAACATTAAAGAATAATGATGAAATTAACTTATAATATGGATGAACCTAGAGAACATCATACTGAGTGAAATCAGTCAATTACAAAAAGAGAAATATTATATGAGGTCACTATTGTAAAAAGTTAAAAGAAGGTGTACACACAGAAATAATCATTTTTTGAGTGTTATCAGTGGTGGAGGGAAAGGGAGGATAAATTATTAATTTTGTTGTTATTTGCCATCAAGTCAGCCTCGACCTAGAGCAAACCCTCCTTGGGTTTCTAAGGCAGTATTACCGGAAGTAGATTGCCTCGTCTTCCTTCCGAGAAATTATTAATTAGAGGGTAGATATTTATTGATTATATAATAATTAATTATATAATTAATTAATAATAATTAGGGAGCTCTGGTAGCATAGTGGCTAAGACACTTGCCTGCTAACCAGATGGCTGTTCAAACCCACCAGCCACTCCTCGGAAGGAAGGTTGGGCAATCCTACTTCCGTAGTGATACTGCCTCAGAAACCCAAGGAGGGGTCGCTATGAGTCAGGTATGACTTGACGGCACATAACAACAACAACATTTATTAATTTGGTTGAAGAAAATGGTACTATAGAATAAGGGGGAAGTCAGCACAAAATGCTCAAGGCAGTGGAAGAAACAGGAAGGAGCACAAGGGTTAAAGGCAATGAATACTGTTACATGCAAAATCCTGCAATAATAGTAATAACAATAATCTATGAGTGGATACATAGATACACACTCAAGCTGAATAGTCTGGGAAGGTGAATGAGACTATTCACACAGATATATATAGACCTTGAAGATCTATATATATTATATATTATCTATATATATTATTCATGCTGCAAACATATCAAGGAATGTAGTAGAGCATACAGGGGGCTAAGTTATAAAAACTTTTAGTCAGAACCAAACACCTTGAGGGAATGGATCATTGGGTATGGAGATTCAGTGTCATAGTCTTGGGGACACCATGGTCAATTGGCATAACATATAGTCTACAAAGACATTGGTCTAAATGCTATTTTGGTGAGTACTTATTGTGGTCTTAAAAGCTCTTGAGTAGCCATGTAAGGTGCAGCTATTGATCTCTTCCCATCCAGAGCAAAGAAGAGTGAAGAAAATCAAAGATGCAAGGAACTAATTAGTCCAAAAGACAAATAGACAACAGTACTTCTAGTATCCATAACCCTGAGACCAGAAAAACTAGATGTTGCCTGGCTATGACTACTGACTTCTCTGAAAGAGATCACAACAGGAGGTCCCAGATAAAGTAGAAGACTAACGTGAAACAAAACTCAAAATTAAAAAAAAAAAAAAAAAAAAAAATGCCTACTGGTCTGATGAAGACTATTGGAACCCCTAGGATTATGACCCTTAGACATCCTTCAAGATTAGAACTGAATTCAACCATGGTGGCTCAACTTTCAGCCAAACAATAGACAGGCCTATCAGATGAACAGTGATACCAAGATGGTATGCATTCATTAGTACAACCAATCAATGAGATCAAGAGGGCAGCATTTGTCCAAGGATAGAGTTGTAAATGTGGTAGGGGATGGGAAGGAAGGAAGAAGGGAAGTTGTAGGTAAGAGTAGGAAGTTGTAAGTGCATCATTACATTGTAGGGATTGCAGTGAATGTCACAAAACAGATTGTGTGTGGATTGTTAAATGGAAAACGAATTTGCTCTGTAAATTTTCACCCAAATTACAATTATATATTTTAATTCTTAGAAACATTCGAGAGTGCATGAAAATTTGTCCAATCAGCTACCTTCTATTCTAAAAGTATGCTACAATTCCGTAATTTCTGGGATAAATTTAAAATCATATAATTTGCATCAGGAAGGGAAATTTAATGAAAGAAAATTTTTGAGCTTTGCTATAAGTGAAATTGACTCCAACCAAGCCTTTTCATCTATTCTCATCTATCTAGACTCAGGAATATATATGTATCAACCAACACTTTAATATACTTGCCTAAATTAGAATGCAAATACCTAGTAAATATTAATATGCTGAAACGTGCTCTTGAATGCAGAGTGGCTAAAGTGAATGGAAGAAATGATAAAGTAAAAGAGCTGAACTGAAGATTTCAAAATGCAGCTTGAGAGACCAAAGTAAAATATTGTAATGAAATGTGCAAAAACCTGGAGGTGGGAAATCAAAGGGAAAGGACAGGCTCAGTATTTCTTAAATGGAAAGAAATGAAGAAAAAAAAATCAAGCTTCCTCTTGCAATATTGAGAAAGTCTATGGCAACATATTCAATGATGCAGGAAACATCAAAAGAAGATGGAAGAGGCACTAACAAAAAAATTGGTCAATATTTAACCATTTCAGGAGGCAGCATATGATCAGGAACCAATGGCAGTGAAGAAGTCCAAGATTCACTGAAGGATCTGCAAAAAAAAAAAGGCCCTAGGAATTGACAGAATACCCACTGAGATGTTTCAACAAGAAAGATTTATACCAAGGAATTTGAAAGACAGCTGCCTGGCCAACAAACTGGAAGAGATTCATATTTGTGTCCATTCCAAAGAAAGATGATCCAAAAGAATGTGGAAATTATTGACCAATATCATTAATATCATACTCAAGTAAAATTTTGCTGGAGATAATTAAAAAAACAATTGCAGCAATACATTGGCAGAGAACTGCCAGAAATTCAAGCCAGATTGAGGAGAGAGCTTCAAAGGAGGGACATCATTGCTAATGTCAGATGGATCTTGACAAAGCAAAGAATACCAGAAATATGTTTGTTTGTGTTGTATTGACTATTCAAAAGCATTTTAAAGGTGGATATTAACAAATCATGAATAAGATTAGGAAGAATGGGAATTCCAAAACACTTAACTGTGCTCATGAGGAAGCAATAGATAGACCAAGAGACAGTTGTTCATACAAAACAAGAGAATACTGTTTAAAATCAGGAAAGACGTGTGCCAGTGTATTAGTTCACATATTCGATCTGTATACTGAGAAAATAATCTGAGAAACTGGACTATATGAAGTAGAATGTGGCATCAAGATTGAAGGAAGACTTATTAACAACTTGTAATATACAAATGACACAACCTTGCTTGCTCAAAGTGAAGACACTCAAAGTACTTGCTGATGAAAGTCAAAGACTACAGTCTTCAGTATGGATTACATCTTAACATAGAGAAAACAAAACCCTCACAACTGGCTCATTAAGTAGCAACATGATAAATGGAGAAAAGATTGAAGCTGTCAAGGATTTCATTTTACATGGATCCACAATCAACACTTCCAGAAGCTGTAGTCAAGAAATAAAATGAGATAGTGCACTGGGCAAATCTGTTGCGTAAGACCTCTAAAATGTTGCAGAGAAAAGATATCACTTTTAAGACTAAGGTGCTCCTGAGCCAAGACATGGTATTTTAAATAGTCTCATATGCATATAAGAGCTGGGCAATGAATTAGGAGGAACACAGAAGAGCTGATGCATTTGAATTGTGGTGTTGGTGAAGAATATTGAGTATACTATGGACTACTAGAATAAAAATCAAATCTATCTTGAAGGAAGTACATCTGGAATGCTACTTAGAAGCAAGAATGGCCAGACTTCATCTCTCTTAGTTTGGTCATGTTTTCAGGAAGGACCAGTACTTAGAGAAGGATATTGTACTGGGTAAAGTAGAAGGTCAATGGAAAAGGGGAAGATCATTAATGATAGACTGACACAGTGGCTATAACGCTGAGCTCAGGCATGGCAATGATTGTGAGGACGGCACAAGACCGAACAGTGTTTCATTCTGTTGTGCATAGGGTTGTTGTGAGTTGACACAAACTCAACAGCACCTAACAACAACATTAGTATTCCCAGGCAGAATGATAAAAACTTGTTTTGGGATACCATTTGTAAATCCCTTCTAATCTTTTCAACTCATCTCCTAATACGAGCACTGCCTGTAGTGATATGTTTCATGTCGGCTCTGGCCAGCTTTCCACAGGGATACCTGAGAGGCCCTTACTTCAGAAAGGTGGCTAAATTCCACTGGCTTTCTGCCTAGTGCTCCTCCATGACTGCAGCATGAAACAAGCCTGCGGTCTCACTCATCACTCACACCTGCACACCATGGAAAAATGGAAGGTTCAATACTCACACCAGCAACATTAACCTAAAGGGCTTGAGTTGATGGAGAGAAGTTTCTCCCATTGTGCTCAGAGTGAACAGTTCTGAGATACATTTCATAAGGCTCCTCATAAAGTGCCCACAGGAGTGAGAACTTATCATCCTTAGAAGTGGTGAATTCAAAAGTGTCCTTATACTGAGTATCATTCCTCTTTTCCATGCTTTTGTCTTACATTCCTGCTCTTTGGAATGTCTTCCCAAATAAAATAACTGTTACCAAGCCTTTGTATCAGGCTCTGCTTTAGGAACAACTGAGACTAAGGCAATCAGTACAGGAAATGGCTTTAGAAAACAAACCCTCATGTGAAATATTGCTGGATTTGGGTGCTGGTCATACAGCAACAGAAACACCACTGCAGTTGGTTAGTGGTGTGGTGATCATGATGGGTATGCAGCACCATCAAAATTACTGAAACTCACACCTGTGATAAGTTGGGATAAAATGCAAGGGAAGGTGAAGTTTTGGGTTCTACAATAGTTATGGCACCCTAACAGCAAAATTATGGCTTTTAGTTCCTTTTATTTATTTGTTCGTTTATTTGTCTCCATGCCTATCTGTCAGTTTGTCCTACTGTGATGGTTTGCTTGTTGCTATGATGCTCGAAGCTATGCCACCATTATTTCAAATACTATCAGAGTCAACCATGGTGAACAGGTTTCAGCAGAGCTTCCAGCCTAGGACAAATTGAGAAGTTCTGTTGTTTTACTTCCAAAAATTAGCCAAGGACAACTTTATGGATCACAGCAGAACATTGTTTAACTGGCTTGCTTTGGGCATGCCATCAGAAAAGATTAGTCCTTGGAAAAGCACATTCTATTTGGTGAAATAGAAGGCCATTGAAAGTAAAACCAAAACAAACCAAACCCACTGCCATTGAGTTGGATCCAACTCATAGCGACCCCTCCTTGGGTTTTTCACTACTGAAGTAGATTGCCCAATCTACTTAAAATGATTGGGATTATACAGAGTATACCCTCTGGTCCCAATGGAATTAAATTAAAAATTAAATTAAATTAAATTAAAAATAGGTTATATGTCCCTATAACAATGAGTGGCTGGTGGGCTTGAAAAGCCAGCCTTCTCGTTAGCAGTCAAATGCCCTAGGGACTATGCCACCAGAGCTCTCAATGAAGGTAAAGGAGACACTTAGTGAGATAGATACATTGGCACAATAACTGCAGCGGTGGACTCAGGCTTGTTGATGATTTTAGGATGGCCTGGGACTTGGCAATATTCCATTCTGTTGTACATAAGATAGTGATACATCAGAGTCAGATGAAAGCTAACAACAAAAACATAGTTTGTATTATTGATTTTTGCCTTCATATAAAAAAAAAAAAGTCCAGCCTTATATTTGATTTTGATGAACTTTGCTCTTATTATCTTAGTTCATCAAGGAAGAACCTTAGGCCACTGTTCTTCGACCTTTCTCTTTTTCCCATATAAGCTTCTAAAGCCAGAATTTTCCCTCTAAGCACTCTTTTAGTTGTCTCCTTCAAATTTCAATATGTTGCATTTTCATTTTTATTCAATTTGAAATGTTTTCTAATTTTCCTTTTGATTTCTTCTTTTACCCATTGTTATGCAGACATATATCCTATTATACTTTTTTTAACTTAATTCCATTGAGACCAGAGAGCATACTCTCTATAATCCTAATCATTTTAAGTATATAGAGACTTGTTTATGGCCCAGCATATAATGTACATTGGTATGATTTCCATGTTCTTTTGAAAAGACTGTATTCTGCAGTTGTCGTTTAAAGTAGTCCATAAATATCTGGTGCAAAAGACCTTTCTAAAGTGCTGAAGAGCAAAAATGTGTCTTTGAAGACTAAGGTGTGCCTAATCCAAGCCATGGTATTTTCAAATGCCTCATAATCATATGAAAGCTGGACAATGAATAAGAAAGACTGAAGAAGAGTTGATGTTTTGAATTGTGTTGGTGTGGAATGCTGAAAACACCCTGGACTGCCAGAAGAACTAACAAATCTGTTCTGAAAGAAGTGCAGTCATAATACTCCTTGGAAGCAAGAATGGACAGACTTTGTCTCATTTACTTTGGTCATGTTGTCAGAAGGGACCATTCCCTGGAGAAGGATATCATGCTTGCTAAAGTGGAGGGTCAAAAAAAAAAGGTGGGGGGAAGGCCCTCAACGAGATAGATTGGCACAGTGGCTTCAACTATGGGCTCAGGTGTAGCAAGGATTGTGAGACTGGCATAGGACCAGGCAGGGTTTCGTTCTGTTGTACACAGGGTCACTATGAGTCGGAGCTGACTCAACAGCACCTAACAATAGAAACATGAATGTCAATTCGGTCAAAATGATTGATAATGGTTATATCATCTGTGTCTTTTCTGGTTATTAATTTTTTTATCTGTCTGTACTATTAACTACTGAGGAAGATGTATCAAAATCTGTGTAATGATCACATAATTGTCTATTTCTTTGAATTGCCAAATTTTGCACAAGCACATTTATGATCACAATGTCTTCCTAATGAATTGACCTTTTAATCATTTTAAAATATACTTATGTCTTGTAATACACTTGTCTTAAAGTCTACTTTATCTGATATTTATGTAGTCATTCCAGCTTTATTATACTCAGTGTTTGCCTGCTATGTTTTTCCACCTATTTCCTTTTCTTGTAGGCATATAGATATTATCCTGTCATTGACAACATGGCACTTTAGGACAGATCTTGAAATATTCTTTTGATGATAAACGTGGAACCATTCCTTTTTAATTTGTCATTGCTTGCAAAATAGACCATACAATTGCATGGTTCAAAATGGCCAATATCAATCAAATTCAGCTTACTAATGCCTAAGTTATTGATCTTTATGCATGCCATTTCATTTTTGACAGCTTATAATAATGTTCCTAAATTCATATTCTGTAAGTTCCACATTCCAGTTATTGTTGGATGTTTGCAGCTGTTTATTCTCATTTTGATCATGCCACACCAACAAATGAAGGTCCAGAAAGTTTTACTCCATCATTAAGGTCGACTCTACTTGGAGGAGGCAGCTCTTCCCCAGTCGTATTTTGAGTGTCTTCTAATGTGAGAAGCTAATTTTCTGGCATTATATTAGACAATGTTTCCTTGTTATTTATAAAATTTTCAGTGTTTAAGAGCAAAGATGACACTTTGAGGGTTAAAATGTGCCTGACCCAAGCCATGGTATTTTCAATAGTTTCATAAGTATGTGAAAGCTGGACAGTGAATAAGGAAAACTGCAGAAGAATTGGTGTTTGGGAATTATAGTGTTTGCAAAGAATATTGAAGGTACTATGGATTACTAGAAAAACCAACAGATCTGTCTTGGAGGAAGTACAACCAGAATACTCTTTAAGAGCCTTTCTCCTAATTTCTAGTGTCTTCCAACAATCTTTTGCATTCCTTTGCTTATTCATAATCCTCACATGTTATCTGTCTTTTCCTGGGTGTATTATGTCCCTATATATAATGTATGTATGTATGTATTTATTTATTTATTTATAACTCAGAAGCAATTAGGTTTATGAGCCACCCTACACTGGTTTGACCTCATTAATATACCAAAAGAGTGGTAGCCTCTTAATATTGCCATTATAGCATACTTTCATTTAATCCAACAAAATAACTAAAATCAAAATGAAACTCACTGCCATCAAATTGATTCTGACTCATAGAGACCCCCATTAGTTTTCAGAGGTGGTAAATCTTAGATTGGAGCATCTGGTGGGTTTGAACCATCAACCTTCTGGTTAGCAGTCAAATGCCTTAGGCACTACACCACCAGAGCTCCTTGTGGTTTGGTTTGAATTGAAGTTACTAAACATGAATTGAGTACCTGCTCAATGTGACAGGTCTTAGGTGAAGAAATAAATGTCAGAAAGATAGGTTCATCTTCAAGATGAATGATACACAACCCTAGCTTTGCAGAGTTTGTGGGATAACTCTAATAATTCAAGATTAAATAAGTGATACTCAAGTGCTTTGCCTAGAACAGCATCAGGGAGGAATGATTGTTTGGTTTCTCATGGCTCCTAAGCATCTCCATTACCTCTCCTGCCTCGGTCCTTCACAATCATCTTTCTATTAAAAACAAAAAGCAAGCAAGTTCTGACACAAGATTGGTACATTAAGGTTTCATCCTTATGCTTACATTTGTCAAGAGTAATTGTGTATGCCAGTCACTGAAACACCATCCTCCCTAGTAGTTCCTGGAAAAAGATCAGACCATTGCTTTGGTTCCAGTCTCAAGAATATATCTTCTGACTTCATGCCTTATTATTTCTGATTATGTCCTAATTTCTTCCTTGCTAGTAAGTGCTCCCAAGACATTTAATATGGCTCAAACTTTGGAAAGTTCAGATTGGATTACTCTTCTCCTCTCTTGCTGTCTAGTGCTGCCTAACATTCCTTTTTACTTTTGGTGTCATGAGCTCTCCATACCCTCAGGAGCTGACAGACTGGAGATGCTCTCACAGCTACTGTCAAAGGCTATTTAGATTTCTACTCACTTACCCGATGGAGTTAATTTGCCTTCATGACCTGTCAGCCACTGGAGATCAACTAATGCCATCTCATTTGTGACATGGATCCAGGAAAGACAACAATTCAGGGGCAGTCACTGCATTTGCTCCATCTGCTTCTAAGAGATTTTAAGAAGATGGGTCCTGTACTCTCTGTGGCCATTTATGTCCAGAAAGATCAATCACATATTATTTCAAGCTGAAGGAGCAATTGTTAAAATGACATCTTATTCAAATACATATATATATATATATATATATATATATATATATATATATATATATATGGTGACAACTCAGTTGCTTGAAATCTTCTCTTAAGGAACAAGATAAGATAGTCAATGATTTTTGTTTTTCTGAGAGAGGGGAAGTTGTTGTTGTTGTTATGTGCCATCAAGTCAGACCCAACTCATAATGATCCCTCCTTGGGTTTCCAAGGGAGTATCACTACGGAAGTAGATTGCCCAACCTTCCTTCCAAGGAGTGGCTGGTGGGTTTGAACTGCCAGTCAAGTGCCTTATAAACTACACTACCACAGCTCCTAAGACAATATGAAAAAAAAAAAAAAAAAAAAATGGGGAAGAAAGGGAAGAATGTTCTTCTTTAGAAGTTGTCTATGATCATCTATGTGATAATAACTGACTAGTTAATATTGACCAAACCTTTTCTAATTTATTATTTCAATTGATTATCCCAATAGCCAATTATATAACGTAATAAACCAAACAAGTTGTTGTAATGTTGACTCCAACTCGTGATGAACCCATGTGTCAGAAAACTGTGTTGCATAAAGTTTTCAATGGCTAATTTTCAGAAGTAGGTCTCCAGACCTTTCTTCTGATATATGTCTGTGTGGACTTGAACCTCTAACCTTTTGGATAGCAGCCAAGCACTTATAGCCAGTGATATAGTTAAATATTATTACTTCTGTTGTAGAAAAGTAAAGAGAGCAGAAGTTCTAATTAAATGACTAGCACCAATGCTCTACAGCCAGTGGAGAAACTGGAAAGGAGATCTTTGAAATTTTAGGCTTCATTCCCTTTCCCTTTTAGTTTTAGACCACTTCAGATGTTCTTAGTGGAACTACCTTAGGCAAAACATCTAAATACAAAGTGAGAAAATAGTGTGAGTCAATTTGTACATTCTTGAGTTACATTAGTCTTTCCAGGTTGTTAAGTTTCATAAATTCAAAACGATGTGGTGATTCTCGTGATCTATGGCAGGAAACAGCTTTAGAATATCAGCTTCTATTAAAAGTATGGCTTTAAATTTTAGAGATTTTCATTAAAATAATGCTAAATTTGAATATCAATTTTAGAATGCTATTTATACAAATTTGTTTTGGGTAGCATTTGCTAAAGTGAAGTATTTGAGAGGATTTTATATTCAAAGTGTTTTATATTAATTATTGTTTAACAAATTCTGTTCCCTTCCAATCTACTTTACTCAGGCTTGGGAGAAAGGTGAGAGATGTGTCCCCATCGTTTCAGGAAAGAAGAGAAAGGTCTTTCCTCATGTTACTTCCTTGATTGTTAATGTGTTAGATGCTTTACTGATGGTATTGACTAATTACTAAGTGAAAACATGGGTGAATGGATGGGTGAATGAGTGAATCTCTGATTCACTTCTTCAATGGGCTGAGGAACCAATTTAATTTATCATTTCTTTGTGGTTTCAGAAAAGAAGTCCCAAATGGTACAACCATTGTGGAAAGCAGTATGGCAATTCCTTCAAAAGTTGGAAATACAAATACCATTTGACCCAGC
>NW_006921599.1:261328-273804 GCF_000298275.1 Orycteropus afer afer
AATGACATGAGACAAAGTATATGTGAACTGCTGTATGAAAAGTGAATTTACTCTGTAAATCTTCACCCAAATCAAAATAAAATAAAATAAAATAAAATAAAAAGAAAGAAAGAAAGAAAAGAAGTCCCAGTGTTTGTTTAAGTATGTATGGAATGGAAGTAATTGACTTAGAATGTGGTCCTATCTTCCTTGAGAACATCTGAAAAAGAGAGCTCTCATGCTTGAAAGTAATAAAAGATACTGATACCAACTGAATTTTAACCACTTCCCTAAAAATGGTAAGTTAAAATTCCAACCCCTGCTACCTACCTGTGAATGTGACATTTTTTTTTTTTTAGAAATTGGGTCATTAAAGATGTTATCAGTTTACATGAAGTCATGGGCAGAGTGGGTCCTAATCAATCTGAGCCTTGTCCAAAGACACACAGGAAGACAGAGGAAAGATGATCATATGAGGATGATAGGTAAGGAATGCTAGGGCTACCAGAAACTGAGAGAGGATCTTCCCCTGAAAACTTCAGAGAGCCCTTGAATTTGGACTTCTGGCCTCCATGACTGTGATACAATGAATTTCTGTCTTTATAAGCTATCCAGAATGTGATATCATTATTAAGAAATCCTAGGAAACTAATACAGACCCTAAAAATTTATAGAGAAAAAAATATTTTAGATTGTTTATTTATTACATTTTAAAATGTTATTGTGATTTAAAATGAATTAAGATTTACGTGTGTAAGATTTTTTTTTTTTAGATTATGGTAAAATACAAAAAAAAATGCAAATACATGGTATGGTAATGAGACAATGCTTTAGTTGTTTTGAAGTGTCAATATATACTGTAGTACAACTGTACCATCTGGGAAAATATATTCATTTTCTTCAGTTCTTCATTTCATTTGTTTTATAGAATAGTGAACCTGATGTCTTGGACTAAACAAGTAATTAACATTCTTGTAGAGAATTAGATGATTTAAAATATTTTGGCCTCTTTCCTGAGTAATTTTGTTCTTTGTACATTCATGAATACAGAAGAAATCATGTTTTCTTTTTTTTATGTTTTTCAATATATTTCTAATTATTGATGATTCTACCAGATAATGTATATCGCTCATGTGTTTATTGTATTGCTAAAAACAAGGAGGATAATATTAAAACAAAAAGTACCAACTGTTTATTAAACATTATGTTTTGGTATTGGGTTATTAAGTAAAGACATCTTAGTTTGTATACATTATCTATGATGCTTCTAACAATTTAGCTAATAAAACCCAGAGGTTAAGAATTTGTCCAATAACACACCATCAAGAAGTGGCAAAGCTAGGATTCCAACATTATATCACACTCCTCCCACAACAGTTAGCAGAAACCTGTGTAGTAAAACATAGGCTAACAAATGATGAACATGAAAATAAAATTAATTTTTCATTTTAACATTTAAAGTAAAATTCATAAAGTATACTTTAATATTATTCAATAGTTTTAATGTGAATAAGTTATAGATTTAAGACTGAATCACCTAATTTATGGGAAATCTCTTCACATCAGTTAACACATTGAATTACGTCATATTTATAAAAGATGAAAGACTACCATTTAAGACAATTTTTTCATGTTAAAAGCAAACCAAGTTTTGTTATATGTTAGTTCAAATTGCTCACTAATTATGAGTCAAACCCATCTGTAACTTTTCTGATGTCACTCTATAACTCTTACTGTGTTATAATGGTACCATAGTGAGAAAGATATTTTACTGGAATTATTTGGGATTTTATTGGAATTTTCATTGTTAAGGCAATTTTGGGTTTTTACTACATATTTATACATGATGTCATGGTCATGAAAATGTACCAGTCATGGGAATAGTCCAGGAAAAAAAAGGAATCTATGAGTTATCTTCTTGAAGATACCAATAACACTCAGGACCAGGAAAGAGTTCAAGAAAACACAGGTGACTTTATAAATGAGAGGAGCATAGCCAAACAGTGGGGGTGCTGGAATAAAGATTAGAATGAGAAAACTCGATAGGTGGATTACCTACATCTAGATTAATCTCCCTGACAGCCCTTATTCTTGTATCTAAACTGATTATCTTGTACATAGCAGCCTCAAGGTCTGTCATAGTTCTAAGACTGGGATCCTAAAAACATGGCAGTGCCTGACTACATTGTGATCATTGCAATCTAGAATCTCTGTCAGGAATGGGGATGGTGAAAGGCAATCATACTATTCAACACTCTGTCATTTTAATATCTCTTATTACTTTTAAAGATGATTCTGTGTCCTTGGAAGGGTTATGAACAGACACATATAAGAAAATGATAGCTACTCTTGTGTCTACATTGACAAAAACCTGTTGCCGTATAGTCAATTCCGACTCATAACAACCCTATAAAACCAAGTAGAATTGCCCTCAAAGGTTTCCAAGAATGTGATATTTATGCAAGGAGACTAACACATCTTTCTCCCATGGAGCAGCTGGTGAGATCAACCTTTCAGTTAACAGCCAAATACTTAACAATTGCACCTCCAGGGCTCCTTCTACATTCACAAGTATTGCCTAGATGGCAATGTTTATATCCTAAAAGCATAAATGCTATTTAAGTATATTAATTGGAATTTGGAAACATTATTTTTACCAATAATTCTTGAATAAGTATTTGGCTGTAACTGTTTGCTATTGTAAACATGTTAACATGCTCTGCTTCTATCTGAAAAGGATGGAGGACCAAGTCCACACAGGAGCACCACAGAAGAAAGGTCTGGGGATCTACTTCCTAAAAATCAGCCATTGAAAATTCTGTGGAGCACAGTTCTACTCTAACACACATGGAGCAAGCATGAACTGAAATATAATTCACAGCAACTCATTTTGGTTTCTTGCTGCTTTAGAAACTATTAGAAGATTAATGTGATAGAAATATTTTTGTAAATGCACATTACTACTAAAAACTAAATTGTTGATATAAGGTGGAAACATTTTGGAAGAATTAATAAATTAGTGGATTATGTTTTTTTCTGTCAAAATTGATCTTTCAGTTTTTATACAGTCATGTAAAATTTTAAAGATACTTGTTTCAAGATTTTCATTCATATCTTGTTGACATAAAAATTATAGTATGTCCAGGGATGGGAAGGAGGGGAGGAAACACTTCAAAACTAAAATAAAATTAAAAAATTGTGATATATGTACTATTCTAATAACAATGAGGAAATAAAGATGTTTAAGATTATCCTTAAAGTGATATAAAAAATCTTGAAGTTGAAAAGTAATTATCTATATTGAAACCTTAAAATACATATTGATAGTGATTTCTTGAGGAAAGTTTCAACTTTGATTTTATTTGAATTATCTGCCAAAAAGAAATGAAAATGAGAAAATAATGGCTGGGCTATCTTTCTTTTTACCAAAATCAAACAAATGAATTTAAAAAAATGTAAAACATTTCCCCCCTCAGAGATTGTTAACATATGATATTAGCAACATCTGAAAACACTTTGAAAATCTATTGGGTGAAAATTAAATGTTAATCATGCTTAAATTTATATGAAAGGACACAATAACTGCCAAGATATTGTACCATATAATGATGAACTATCTTGTTCCTTACTGAGAAAAAACAGTTGTTTTGATAGGACTGAGGACAAAGCCTGGAGACTAGAGGACTTTGAATGAATTAAGTTGGAAACTTGGTTCACTTTAGAAGAGTTACAGAATTGAAGAAGGGACTTTTCTTTTACTTGAAGCACAATTTTTAATATTTCAAATTTTAGATATTTGTAAACTAGCTAGTGTTTGAATAATAGTGCAAAAGTCTGGATGCATTTCACAGGTTGCTATGATCAAGAAGAACCAATAAAATTACATCATAGTATTTAAATGTTTCCTTAAAATAGTGATTTATTTGATACACCTGACACCATCTGAAGCAAGTCAGCTTTAATATACTCATTGACAGCTGAGGAAACCAAGGCATGGAAAGGTTTAGAGAGCCTGAGGTTTCACTGTAAGTCATTGGAGTGAACAAATCCTGAACACAAACTCACAGCCTTCATGATTTCTGCTTACTTACGTAGTTGTGATTTCTGCCTAATAGTTGTGGTTAGTTGCAATGGAGTCATCTCAGCTTCATGGCAACCCCATGTATAACAAAACAAAATGCTGCCAAGTCCTGCACCATCTTCCTGATCATTTGAGGCTCTCTCACTGTTGCTGGTTCCCCACATTACCAATAAGATGTCTTTCTCCCATGACTGGTCTCTCCTGTTGATATGTCCAAAGTGAGTAAATGAATGCCTTTGACAGTGTTCTATGATACATAGGGTTTTATATTGCTGTAGTAGTAGCCTCCTTTCCCTGGAGAAAGATGTCATGCTTGGTAAGACATACCTCCACATAACTCTACTCTCCAACATTTTTACTTTATTTATTTACCAATCCTGATACCAGCCATCTCTTCTATGGCACTGTCTACTTCCTTTTGGGGTTTGATAATCCATTTCAATGGCCACACAAAACTCACAGACCACAGTCTTATTTGTCAATATTAGTTTATTAAGGAAGTAACAGCTTACAACTCGAGATCTGGATCAAAAGACTGCAACTCAGGATCAGGGTCAGGAAGCAAGCAGGCAAAGACTAGAAGATTCCCCCTAAGTGAAGAGCACATCCCTCCCTTCTTGAGAGGAGGATTGCTCTTTTAGCTCCTGTTCTCCAGACAAGCAAGCAAACATGTCCTTCTCTTAGCTCTGCAGGGCTTCATGCAGCTCTCTCAGGACAAGACTCTTCTTGACCCTCTGAGGACAATTCTCCTGTCAGAATCCTCAGGACAGACCTCTTCTCAGCCCCCTAGGGCAGTCCTCTCTATCATCAACTCTGTCCCTGGCCCACTTCAGAGCCTGTCACCATTGGTTTAGCCACAGTGTGCCTTCCCTACCAGGCCACTCACTGCCTTTGGTGTTACAGCTCTCGACCCATGCAACAGCTCTTCTATGACGTTCTTCACCTCCTCTCTTTTTGCTTCTTCTCTCTTCATGCCTCTTTCTTTTTCTCCTTTTTGTTTCTTTCTTCCTTCTTCTAAAACCTCTGTGGGGTTGCTTGCATATATATTGATCAATCCCTGAGAGATGTGTAAAATAAACCAATCACAGGGAAGGCTGTAATCCAGGGCCAGACAAAAAATATCAAACTACTAAACTGTTTACCTCTCACCCAGGAAATGTCAGTCAATCTGGGCAAAAGTAATCAACCTTCTTTTTCACTATAGAAAATAATAAGGAATTCTTCACAGCTTAGGGGGAAATTTCTCAAGCTATTTTTCCAAAGAACCAAGACAAAATGCTACATAAAGGAACTCATTTCACCACGGATTTTCATTGGCTAATTTTTAGAAGTAGATTACCAGAACAGTTCTTCCTAGACTGTCTTAATTTAGAAGTTCCACTGAAACCCATACATCATTTTGGTACTGCTGGTATTTAAAATACCAGTGGTATAGCTTTTGGAATCATAGTGACATGCAGCCACCACATTACAATACACTGATAGACAGATGGTGGGCTAAATAGTTTTAAAAAACAAACAAAACAAACTCACTGCCATTGAGTTGATTCCGACTCATAGCAACCCCCATTGGGTTTCTGAGGCTGTAAATCTTTACGGAAGTATATCACCCCATCTTCCATCCACAGAGTGGCTGGTGGGTTTGAACTGCTAATCTTCTGGTTAGCAGCCAAATGCCTTATCCACTATGCCACCAGAACTCCTTTAGTCTAGGACAGAAGTATTTAAGATATATGTAAACTGACAAGTAATAAATGCATTTGATAAGGACAAAAGCCTGGATACTGTGAGTCCTTTGAGATAATTTTCTGCTATATTCTAGAAATATGCAAATGAGAAATAAATTGTTCAAAGCTTCAGTCCTACAGAATATATTCATTTTGAATTATTATTATATTATAAAGGCAGCTAACAAGAAAAACTGATCAGAGTTTGGATTATAAGGAGAAATCATTTTATAATATCATTCCATTCCTAAGAAGAGATGAAAATAATTTCATATATTGAGACATTCTTTCACCTTGTTTTTGATGGAAGTGCTACAATGAGAGAATGCAGAGGCCAAAGTGAGTGGGAGGTAGATTCATTTAGAGAAATTACATGAGAAAATGGTTAAAATTGTTAAAAGATGCTCTAAGTTTCTTGGACTCCCACTTCAAGACTCAGGTGCAATATAGAGATTTTGCAAAAGGATATTGGTGAGAGGAGTCCCTGCGTTATGCAAATGGTTAGCATGTTTGATTACTAAGTAAGCAAAAGGTTAGAGGTACAAGTCCATCCAGAGACACCTCAGAAGAAAGACCTGCTGATCTACTTCTAAAAAAAAAAAAAAGTCATTGAAAACCCCATGGAGCACAGTTTTACTTTGGCAGGCAGAAGGTTGCCACTAGTTGGAGTTGACTCCACAGCAACTTGTTGCAAGAGAGAGAGGCCCAGCCAATACCCCTGAGGACCCTATAAAAATTTCCAAGGGAGAAAATCCCAGTTTTCTACATCAGCCAAGCCCATGAAGAAATGCTAACTTTAACCATCTGCAGGGCAAAGAGCAGATGGTATTGGGTCAAAGTAAGTCTTTCCTTTCCCCACCTATCTTCTGTTTTTCCCTGTGAGGAGGAAAGAAACCACTGCTGGAGGCAAACAGGGCAAGAGCAGAAAACAGCAGGACCCCACACAGCCTTTCCCACTGAAGTCTTCTAGACTGAAGAAGGTCCCAGATAATTTTAAGCACATCAGGTTTGGACTAGATATGTATTCTTCGTGTTTGTTATTTAACAACACCACGAAGCCATCCTTTACCTAAGAATGGACAAAAGTCATTTATGTGCTGGAGTTTTAATCCAGTGCAAGAGAAGAAAGCCACTGCTGAATCAAATTTAAAGGGATTGTGGAAGATACAAATAAGTTTTGATTGTTCAATGTATGAGTTTGTTCATTTATTTATTTCTAGTTTTCATTGCAGGGTTTTTCTCAGGTATGTATCTTTGACCTTATTTTAGCTTTTAGTAGTGATTTCAGTGGATATTATTATTGTGTTTATAGCACAAATTGTATTTTCAAAGTTAAATTATCTCTTTAACTTTTTTTGTTTTATGTTACTTATATAATGAAATCAACTTCAGTTTTGGTGGAAAAAACTGAGGTCTTCATGATTTATTGCCAGGAAAAAAAAATCAAAGAGATGGTAATTTCCTGTGCAAACTGTATACAAAACAGCCAGAGTGTGATCTCGGGCTCCAAGGGATCCTGAGATCTTTCAGACAGTCCATGAGATCAAAACTGTGTTTCTATTCATACGAAAGCATTATTTGCCTTTTCAATTCCCGTTGTCTCTTGATTCTACAGTGGATTTTCCTGAGGGCTAGCTAATGTGATGATGTAATCTCTCAGACAGCTTCTACAATGTCTGTTTGAGCAGGGTGCTTTCAGAAATTCTCATTTTTAATTTCTTATATGAAATAGAACAACTAGAATACAGTTAAAAAGAATGTTGACACTTTGTGAAAAACAAATAATATCCAGAAAAATTTTCATAGAAATGATCAAATGGCAATTTAATTTGGTGTGTAAACTGTCATGGAAAGCAAAATCAAATATTATTTTAAAAAATTCTGATATGGTGAATATTGATGAATATAACCCACATACACCATAGCTTCTTGCCTGTTGAGTCAGAACTTTTTCCTTAGAATCAACAGCTTTTTAATCTCTTCCCCAGACACTTATCTTCATTCATTTTGTGCTTTTGAGGGCATACATCACCATGTCTTTCAATTTGTGGTCTTACCTTTAAATATTGGAATAATTGGTACTTGCTGAGATTGAAGCAGTTCCTTTTCAATATCCTATTAGGTGTGGTTCTATGGCTTAGAGGGTCAAGAAGTCAGGAAGAAACCTAATAAATAAATAACCTTAAAACAATAGAGACTAAACTTAAAATGAAGAAGGAGATGTTGCATATTCAATTTACCTACCTTGAACAAAGTTTTTTTGGGACAACTAAGTGAAAGTATTATATCAATTCCAACTAAACTCATAGTGCCCTCCACTGGGTTTCTGAAGCTGTACATCTTTACACAAGTAGATTGTCCCATTTTCCTTCCACAGAGCAGCTGGTGGATTTGAGCTGAGTATCTTCTGGTTAGCAGCCAAATGCCTTATCCATTCTGCCACCAGAGCAAAAAAAGTAAGGAAAAAGCAAATATACTAAAGACAATAATAACTTCAAGCTATGAGCAGCAACAATGACATAAAACAAAAACAAAACAAAAAAATTATTCTCAGAATGCTTCATCAGTTTGCCAAAAGAATCACTTATTGATTATTCTTCAAAAGCACAAAGCTAAAATGTTATTGTAGTTCTTCTTAGGTGCCATCAAGTTGTCTCTGACTCAGTGATCCTATGTACAATAGAACAGAACGACACACTGCTTGGTCCTGTGCCATCCTCACAATCCTTGCTATGCTTGAGAACACCATTGTAGCCACTGAGTCAATCCATCTTTTTGAGGGTGTTTGCCTTTCCTGGTGACCCTCTAATTTACCAAGCATGTTATCTTTCTCCAAGGAATGGTCGTTCTGACAACATGAAACAAAGTGAGTGAGATGAAGTCTGGCCATTCTAGCTTCCTAGTAGCACGCTGGCTGTACTTCTTTCAGGACAGATTGGTTTGCTCTTCTGGCAGTCCACAAAATTTTCAGTATTCTTTGCAACACCACAATGCAAAGTCATCAACTCTTCTTCCATCTTCCTTGTTCATTGTCTAGCTTTCACATATATGTAAGGCAATTGAAAATACCATGGTTTGGGTTAAGTACACCTTAGTCTTCAAAGTGTTATCTTTGCTTCTTCACACTTTAAAGAGATCATTTGCAGATTTTCCCAGTGCAGTGCAGCATTTGATTTTTTGACTGCTGCTTCCATGGGTGATGATTGTGAATTAAAGCAAAATGAAATTGCTGACAACCTCAGTCTTTTCTCCATTTGTCATGATGCTGTGTATTGGTCCAGTTGTGAGGATTTTTGTTTTCTTCATGCTGAAATGTAATCCATACTGCATACTGTTGTCTTTAATTTTCATCAGTAAGTGCTTCAGGTCATCTTCACATTCAGCAAACAAGTTTGCGTCATATACATATTGCAGTTGTTAATTAGTCTTCTTCCAAACCTGATGCTGTGTTCTTCAACATATAGTCCAGTTTCTCAGATTATTTGCCAGAATACAGACTGAATCAGAATGGTGAAAGGATTCAACACTGAAAACACCCTTTCTGATTTTGAACCATGCAGTAACCCCTTGTTCTCTTCAAACTACAGTTTGGTAAGATTCAGTAGGTTATTTTTTGGGTCTGGGAATACTCAGTTTTTTCCCACATACATTAATGGTAATTGTGTCTTTGCTTTACACCATTTCAGCTTACAAAAGTTTTCCCAGTGCAGTGCAACATTTGATTTTTTGACTGCTGCTTCCATGGGTGCAGATTGTGAATTAAAGTAAAATGAAATCTCTGTCTATGTACACTATCCACATGAACATAATTAAGTGTTCTGGAATTCTCATTCTTCATAATGCTATGCATAATATGTATGATCCACAGTTGAGTGCATCTGCATAATCAGTAAAACACAGGTAAATATCTTTCTGGTATTCTTAGCTTTCAGCCAAGATGCATCTGATATCAGCAATGACATCTCTTGTTCCATATCCTCTTCTGAATCCAGCTTGAATTTCTGGCATTTCCCTGTCAATATACTGCTGCAACTGTTTTTGCATTATCTTCACAAAATTTTACTTGCATGTGATATTAATGATTTTGTTTGATAATTTCCACATTCTGTTAGATCACTTTTCTTTTGAATAGGCATGATCTGCTCTAGGTAGCTGTCTTCCAAATTTCTTGGCATAAACAAGTAAGTGCGTCCAGTGCTGCATCTGTTTGTTGAAATATCTCAACGCGTTCACACATTCCATGTCCTGATTATCCATGAATGTTTGCAGCTGTTTCTTCCCATTTTGAGTCATGCCCCATCAGCAAATGATATTTACTATATTCACATCATTAAGGCTGTCTCTATTTTGAGGAGGCAACCCTTTCCCAGTTGTTTTTTAAGTGCCTTCCAGCATGCAGGACTCATCTTCTGGCACTATATCAAAGAAAGTTTCAGGGCTATTTATAAAGTTTTCTAGTAATATATCAGGCAGTGTTTCACAGTGGTTCATAAGCTTTTCAGTAGCCAGGTTTTTTCAGAAGTGGATTCCCCTGTCTTTACTCCCAATCTGTCTTAGTCTGGAAGCTCCCCTGAAACATGTCCACCATGAGTGATCCAGCTGGTATTTGCAATACTAGTGGCATAGCCTTCAGCCTCACAGCAACACACAAGCTAACACAGCTAAATTAAAAAAGAAAATAAATGTTTAATGTGCTGTATAACCTTTCCTCAAACATGTCTCTTGGATAACTAGTTGGAAAATACTTTGAAAACGAAAGAGATACTGGTAAATAAAGATTGTGCAGTCAAATATATTTGGAAAACAATACAGATTTCCTCTGCTGTCGGAAAGTAGAATGTTCCTATGAAAACTTTTGTAAGCTGAAATGGTGTAAAGCAAAGACACAATTACCATTAATGTACATGGGGAAAAAAAATTGAGCATTCCTACACCCAAAAATATAACCAACCAAATCATACCAAATAACACAAAAAGTGTGTTATTTTACACTAACATGAAGTGTTCACAGACACAATTCAAAGCTATGGTTGCTGGATCCTGAGATTCTGAATGTAGTTCCCCTGGGAAGGAGCTTGGCAACACCACTCTTGCTGCTCATGGAAGGCACTGCCTCTATTGCTTCCTGCAAAACCAAGCCATGCATTGCTTTTGCTCTTTGTCTTTTTTATAAAACAAAAATCCTCTTTGGATTTCTTTCAGTTAGCGAAAACAGGTACAATTTGTCCTTTCATAAAAGTGAAGTCATGTAAAGCAGAAGATGCCTGTAGTTATTATTCCCTACCCATTGGAAATTCTCAATGCTCAGGAAAATAATAGACTTGGAAAGATCCCCCTCTCCAGTAAAAGAGTAAACTTAATCACCTCAAGAGATTTAATGTTTTTTTCTGATGAGAACAAACTGTTATGTTCTAAATTGCCCTCTGACTTTTACCTGCAAATTTTAAAAGAAGTCTATGAATAATTTTATTTTGCTGTTTGATGGGACCACAGAAGTCTACAGTGTTGAAATAAGTGTAGAAAATACAAGCAATTTCCTCTCATCTCCCTCAAAACCAAAAATCCTTAACGTTTAAACTCAATATATATCTGACACACAAACAATATCAGGAACTTATAGAACATCACACTACCACAACCATCAGATTTCATATCACTGTTGTTCAGCTTTTTAGCTCCATGTTTTTTTTTAAACCTCATCAATTATATACTTATAGTATTCATCTTTCAGTTGATATTTACATTTTTTTAGTTTTATTTTTTTATACTTTTTATATTATTCATTATTTTTTTTAACTCTTCCTCAGGAGTCATTTTTCCACTTCTTGAAGACATCTTTTGGAAGTTCCCCTATAGTAATTGTTTCAAACATGGAGTTATAATGAGGCATCAATAAATCTTCTGCAAAACTTGCCTCTACCCAAGGGTTTTGAAGCCTTTCAGTTTGTGTATTCCATTATAAGTCTTTCTTACTTTTAAGTCTGAGTTCATTTATATTATATGACAGTTGTTTTCTTTATATTGAGACGTAATCCATACTGCAGACTGTATTCTTCAAACTTCATCAGTAAGTGCCTCAAGTCATCCTCACTTTCAGCAAACAAAGTTGTATCGTCTGCATATCCCAGGTTGTTAATGATTCTTCCTCCAATCCTGATGCCACGTTTTTCTTCATATAGTCCAGCTGCTTGGATTATTTGCTCAGCATATAGATTGAATAAGTGTGAGGAAAGGATACAACCCTGACGCACTCCCTTCTTGATTTTAAACAACGTAGTGTTCCCTTGTTCCTTTTGAACTACAGCCGCCTGGTCAAGGTACAGGTTCCTCATGAGTACAATCAAGTGTTCAGGAATTCCTATTTTTCTCAATGTTATCCATAATTTGTCATGATCCACACAATCAAATGCCTTTGCATAGTCAATAAAACACAAGTAAACATCTTTCTGGTATTCTTTGCTTTGAGCCAAGATCCATTTGACAACAGCTATCATATCCTTTATTCCACATCCTCTTCTGAATCCAGCTTGCACCTCTGGAAGTTCTCTATCAATATACTGCTGCAACCAGTTTTGAATTACCTTCAGTTATATTTTACGTGTGTGTGATATTAATGATATTGTTCCATAATTTCCACATTCTGTGGGATCACCTTTCTTTGGAATGGGTACAAATATGGATCTCTTCCA
>NW_006921599.1:277315-278819 GCF_000298275.1 Orycteropus afer afer
TTATCATTTTTCTTTGAGGTTACCCTATGATTTATAATTTTCTCCCTGAGTTTATAACAGTCCATTCTATCTTGCAACTCTCTTAACTTCCTCACCATTTTGAAGTTCTGTAACTACACAGTCTTTTCTCTCTGTTTGTTTGTAGTTGTCCTCACTTGCCAACTGATGTCTCTGGTTCCCTATCTACAATCTTGTAAACTCATTTTACTTTGCATACATCCATAGCTACGGTTTCTGGATTGTGTCATCTTATGTATTAATGATCAGTTGTTATTTGCTATTTTTGGTTCTCTGTTCAAAGGACTCCCTTTAGCATGTCTTGTAAGATTGGTCTGGTTTTAACAAATTCCCTTAGTTCCTGTTTATTTGGAAATCTCCTAATTTCACCATCAAATTGGAGGGATAATTTTGCTGGGTATATAATTCTTGGTTGAAAATTTTTCTCTTTCAGGGTTTTATATATACCATCCCATTGTCTTATCGCTTGCATGGTCTCTGCTGAGAAATCAGAGCTTATTCTTACTGACTGTTCTTTGTAGGTAACTTTTGTTTTTCCCGTGCTGCTTTCAGGATTCTGTCTTTGTCTTTGGTTTTGATGAGTTTGATATATGATGTATCTTGGTGATTTTCTTTTGGGGTCTATCCTGTTTGGGGTTCATTGGACTTCCTGAGTGGATATATTCTCATCTTTCATCATTTCAAGGAAGTTCTCCTCCAGCAAATCTTGGATAATTTTCTGAGTGGTTTTGTTTTTCTCTTCCTGTTCTGGAATTCCAATGACATGTAAGTTATTCCTTTTGATGGTATCCCACATGAAACTTAGGCTTTCTTCAGTTTGTTTTGATTTTTTGTTCTGATTTATCCTTTTCCAAAGAAGTATTCAGGTATTTGTCTTCAATCTTATTAATTCTGTGTTCCATTGCATTAATTCTTCTCATTTGCCCTTCTGATTTGTTACGTATTTCTGACAATTTAGTGTTAATCTTTTGGAGTTCCACTGTACATTTAGAATCATTTCTAATTTTTCATTTATTTTGTCATTTTGTTCTTGTATTTTCTTCTAAAATTCTTCTATGTTTTTTCTGTGTTTTCTTTGGTCTGTCTCTCAATCCTTTGAAGATTCCTAAAGATAATTCTTTTGAATTCCTTATCAGAGATTTCCAATGCTGCTTCTTCCTCAGGGATATGTTCTGGGTCCATAACCTACTTCCTTGTTTCTACCACTTTATCTTGCTTCTTTGTGTGGACTGTGATGGTCTACTGTTTCCAAGGCATCATGGCATTGCTGTATTTATATCTCTGTTAACTGTTTGTGAAGAGCAGCAAGGGTGATTCAGGCTCTTCTTGGTGGTTTTTTATCATTGGCCCATTGGTGGAGAAGGAGGTAGTGGCTCTCACTCAGTAAGTGAAGTTGCAGGAGGTGTTGGTGTAGTTGTGTCTTATGGGCATTGTTGCTGTCTCCCACTCAGTTAGAAACAAATTACAATTGAATAACCATCAAAAA
>NW_006921599.1:279379-286045 GCF_000298275.1 Orycteropus afer afer
CTGTCTCTTTAAATATCCAAAATAGTCAAACAGCTTTTTAAACCTTCAAAATGGCAGTGTCCTCTGGACTGGCAAAAGTCCACAGCTCAGCCCACCTTTCTCTCCACCTTCTCCATTTGTTCACCAGCCACCGTGCACAGTCCTCCATGCAGTCCCAGGCTAACAGGGTGATTTTTAGGTTCATTCTTAGGTCATACCACCACTTGGGAATCTACAAGCTGTCTGTGCCATCAGGATCGCTCAGGATCACTGCCAGACCTCAGCCCCGTCTGTCTCCTTTTTTGGTATTTTCACGCAAATTCTTCTGCTAGTTGGGGTTTAGTCCATTTCTATATCCTTCCCTTCAAAGCTCAGGGGTCCAGGATTATTTATGTTCCCTTTTCTTTGTTGAAGAGGGTCTGTGCAGTCTTTCTGTCTAGTCCGCCATCTTGCTGGATCTCTGGGAAAACTGTCTTGAATAACAGAAAATATGTTCCAAAGGATAATGGTCTAGTGCTTAGATACTGACAAGACTGATAATAACTAAAACTGGCATTCAAATAGAGTAGAAATAAATGTTGTTGTTGTAAGATGCAATTGAGTCGACTCTGGCTCATAGCGACCTTATTTACAATTGAATGAAACAGTGATCAGTCCATCACTATTGTTGTAACACTTGCTATGTTTGAGTCTATCATTCCAGCCACGTTATAAAATCCATTTCATTGATGGTCTTCGTCTTCTTCTCTAACCCTCTACTTTACCAAGCTTGATATTCTTTTCCAGGGATTGGTTGAATCTCACAACATGACCAAAGTGGGTGAGGCACTTCCAGCTGCTATTCTTCTAGGACAGGTGTGTTCATTATTCTGGCAGTCCATGGTATTTTCAGTATTCTTCCCCAGCACCCCAATTCAAAGGTATCAATTCTTTTTCAATCTTCCTTATTCATTGTACAGCATTCACATGTATATGAGGTGACTGAAAACACTATGACTTGGGTTAGGTACACCTTAGTCTTCAGAGACACATCTATGGTCTTTAACACTTTAAAGAGGTCTTTTGTAGTAAATTTTCCCAGTGCAATGCAATGTCTCATTTCTTGGCTGTTGCTTATGGGTGAAGATAGTGGATCCAAGTAAGATGAAATCCCTGGCAACTTTAATCTTTTTTCCATTTATTGTGATGTTGCTTATTGGTCATGTTTTGAGGATTTTTGTTTTCTTTATGTTGAGGTGTAATCCAGACTGCAGACTGTAGTCTTTATTTTTCATCAGTATATGCTTCAAGTCATCACTTTCAGCAAACAAGGTTGTCTCATCTTCATACTGCAAGTTATTAGTGAGTCTTCCTCCAATCCTGATGCTGTGTTCTTCTTCATATAGTGCAGCTTTTCAGGTTGTTTGCTCAGCACACAAAATTTTGGATAAGTATGGTAAAAGGATACAATCCTAATGCACACCTTTCCTGAATTTAAACCTTCTTGCTCTGTTTGAACCACAGCATCCTGGTCTATGTACAGATTTCATGGGCACAATTAAGTGTTATGGAATTCCCATTCTTCTCAATGTTATCCATAATTTTTTATGTTTTACACAGTTGAATGGCTTCGCATAGTCATAAAACACAGGTAGACATATATTTCTGGTATTCTTTGTTTCAGCTACAATCCATCAGATGTCAGCAATTATATCCCTCATTCCACATCCTCTTCTGAATCCAGCCTGAATTTCTGGAAGTTTCCTATCAATATAATATAGCAACCATTTTTGAGTTATCTTCAGCAACATTTTACTTGCATTTGATATTGTTCAATAATTTCCATATTCTGTTTGATCACTTTTCTTTGGAATGGGCATAAATATGGATCTTTTCCAATCAGTTATCCAGGTAACTCTCTTTTAAATTTCTTGTCATAAACAAGTAAGAGCCTCTGGCACTGAATTCTTTTGCTGAAACATCTCAATGTGTATTCAGTCAAATACTGGAGCCTTGTTTTCTTCCAGTTCCTCCAGTACAGCTTAAAATTCTCCTTCAATGCCATTGGTCCTTTGTCATAAGCTACTTCCTGAGGTGGTTAAATGTTGACCAATTCTCTTTGGTTCAGTTACTCTCTATTATTTCCATCTTCTTTTGATGCTTCCTGCATCACTCAATATTTTACCCATAGAATCCTTCAATATTGCAAATTGAGACTTGAGTTTTTCTTTTGAATTTTTTTCAGCTTGAGAAATGTTGAGAGTGTTCTTCCCTTTTGGTTTTCTAATCCAGGTTTTTGCACATTTCATTATAATACTTTGTCTTCTCACACTGCACTTTGAAATCTTCTATTCAGCTCTTTCATTTCATCATTTCTTCCATTCACTTTAGCCACTTTATGTTCAAGGGCATGTTTCAGGTTCTCTTCTGACAGCAGTTTTGTTCTTTTCTTCCTTTCTTCTCTTTTTAATGACCTTTAGTTTTCTTCTTGTTTGAAGTCCTTGATGTCATCCTGTAACTCATCTGGTCTTCAATCATTAGTGTTCAATGTATAAAATCTATTCTTCACATAGTCTCTGAATTCCAGTGGGATACTATTAAGACTGGATTTTGACTCTCATGGACTTGTTTTAATTTTCTTCAGCTTCAAATTGAACTTGCATATGAGCAATTGGTGGTCTGTTCCACAGTCACCTCTTGGCCTTGTTTAGACTGATATTGAGCTTCTTCATCTCCTTTTTCCACAGTTGTAGTCAATTTGGTTCCTGTGTATTTCTTCTGGTGAGGTCTATGTATACAGTGGCCATTCATGTTATTATTAAAATATGTAGTGCTATATTTATTTTTCTATGTTGTAAGGTACCATTGAATCAGTTCTAAATCATAGCAGCCCTGTGTACAACAGAACAAAACACTGGCCAGTCTGAACCATCCTAACAATCATCATTGCAGCCTCTGTGTCAATCTGTATCATTGAGGGTCTTCCACTTTTTCACTGACCTTCTGTACATTACTGTTCTGGTTACCTAGTGCCACTCTGACAGGACTATACCACAAATGGGATGACCTTAACAAACAGAAATTTATTTTTACAATTCGGAGGACTTTAAGTCCAAGTTCAAAGTGCCAGGCTCTAGGGGCTGAGTGAAAGCCCCTCAGACTTGGGGTTCAGCTCTGCCTTCAGATCCCAGCCCACAGGACCTAGAGGCTTTTCTTGTCAAACAGCTTCTGGCTGCTGAGGCTGAGAAGCCCAAGGCTGAAAAGTAAAAATGGAACAGTCCCGATGTTACCAAACCACACGGCAGGCCATTAATTTAAGTCCATTTTAAGTCCAAGGTCTGCAGAGTATGGCAGGCTGCCAAACAACAACATGGCTACATGTAAGGTCCAAGCATCCCATAGGCTAGAGGCCATTCCCAAAGCTGCTTCTTATATATGGGAAGCAGATCACATACCCAAAGGCAGCAACTAAGCTGTTCCCAGTAGATTCCACCATGGAGTTGATTACCAGTCTCATCATGGGGAATACTACATCCAGCTGCCCAGCCACTCAATCAGGCCCAGCCAAGTTGACACACAAACTGAACTACCACAATTCCACCCCTTGTCAACGTGGCATCTGTACAGATCTTCATTGGGTGGCATCTGCACAGACCTTTCTCACTGGGTAACTCTAGTCCCCTAGTTCCTCTAGTGGTGACCTCACCCCCTTGGCCTGGCAGGGCCCATTCCTCTCCCTCTTGGGCATGGCAGCCCCACTCCCTCACTCTTGGGCAGCGGCTATGACTCCATCCCACTGACTCACATGAATGAGCAGCTCCATACTCCAGAACCAAGTTGGTGAAGGCCTGACTCTTTGCTAGGGAGCTGTGGTCATTCCACCCCAAAGGCCATGGTCCTACCCTTTCAGGCTGAGGCAGCTCTGCTTCCATTTCCTTTGTCTCTCTGCTTCTTCTGATTAATGCCCGAGGGCAACCCACTCTGCCAGGATTCTTCTTGCCCCAAAGGACATTTAGCTGTTTTGGTCCTTGGGCCAGCCAACCTGCTACTCTCATTTCAAGCCAGTCTCTCCTACCAATTAATGCCTGAAGGCAACCCACTCCACCAAGAAAACACCTAACCAAAGGCATCAAACTTTTTCCTCTGTGGGATGGTTAGGCTGTCGCTGTCTCATGCTGGTTTTCTCAGCTCTGCTCCCACCATCTCTCATGCTGGTCTCTGGGTTCTGCTCCTGCTGTTTTTCATGCTGATCTCTTGTTCTTCTGCAGTCTGCCATGCCATATGCTGGGGTCTCTCTGCCAGTGACTCAGGTCAAGGACACACTCCACTCCTGTTTCCACATTTTAAGGATCTGTCAGAGCAGCACCCCACTCTCTTGATATCATATTCTGTTCTGGCTACCTAGTGCCACTCTTACGGGAATACACCACAAATGGGATGACCTTAACAAACAGGAGTTTATTCTTACAATTTGGAGACTTTAAGTCCAAGTTCAAAGTGCCAGGTTCTAGGGACTGGGTGAAAGCCCCTCAGCCTTGGGCTTCAGCTCTGCCCCTAGCACTCCACTCCTGGTACCAAACCTGTTAGACTGGGTTCTCTAGAGAAACAAAACCAGTAAGCTTATATAGAGAGAGAAAGAGAAATTTAACTTAGGAAAATGGCTCACACACTTATAGAAGCTGGCAAGTCCAAAGTTCTTGGATCAAACATCAAGCTGGAGGCTTTTCCCAACTCTTGCAGTTGCATGGGCTGAGAAGCTCAGGTTGGCAGGCAGTATACTCGCTGTTGACTCCAACGAATGAAGAATCCAAGATCTCCAGGCCAAATGGTGGATTGTTCACTCATGGACAGTTGTAGGCAGCACAACAGAATCCCAATCCACAGAAGAGTGTCTCTTTTCCCAGGATGTCCATAAATATACTGGAATCAGGCCACACCCCAAGGGAAACTCCTTTTCAACATGTTGACTGCTCAAAACATATTAATCTGATTCCATCATGGGAATAACCACATCAAAACTGCTTAAACCATACAGAATTGTGGTCTAGCCAAGTTGACAGACAGCTCCAACTATCACAATTACAAATCATAGGATACTAAAATAAATATGTAGGATTCACCACCGTTGTGGCAAAGATAGCTAACTGTCCCCAAATATTCAGTTTCACATTTTATCTTTAGTAATGGAGCCCTGTTTTTAATGGGCACTTGTACTCTTAGATTAAAGACTACCCTTGTGTGCTTTCCCTTTTCACCTCTAACCCAGCAATGGAATCTGGAGCAGCCATCTTAGAAAGAAGATAATGTTACTAGCTGCCATCCAGTGAGCTGTGTGGTATTGTGTTAGAATTCTCCCCTTCCATGCCAAAGACCCAGGTTTGTTTCCTGGCCAGTGCACCTCATATATAGTCACCACCTGCCTGTTAGTGATAGTATGTTTCTATGATACTGAACAAGTTTAATTGGAGCTTGCAGACTAAGAAGGACTAGAAAGAAAGGCCTGGAAATCTGCTTCCAAAAATGAGACAATGAAAACTATATGAATCACAATGATTCCATGTGCAAATGATCATGTGGATGGCCTAAGCCTGGGCAACATTTCATTCAGTTTTTTATGGGGTCACTCTGAAGTAAGCAGATGGAAGCCAAAAAAAGGTGATCCCACAGAAGGTGGAAATTATAAAATAATATCATCAATACCACATACAAGTAAAATTTTGCTGAAGATAATTCAAAAATGGTTGCTGCAGTATAGTGATAGGGAACTTCCAGAAATGCAAGCTGGATTCAGAAGAGGACACAGAACAATTTATATCATTGCTGATGTCAGATGGATCTTGGCTGAAAACAAAGTATACAAGAAGGATGTTTACTTGTTCTTTATTAATTGTGCAAAAACATTTGACTGTGTGGATCATAACAATGTATGAATAACATTGAGAAGAATGGGTATTCCAGAACTCTTCATTGTGCTCATGAAGAGCCTGTACATAGACCAGGAGTCTGTCATTCAAACAAAATAAGGGATACTCCATGGTTTGAATCAGAAAGTTTGTGCGTCAGGGTTTTATACTTTCACCATATTTATTAAATCTTTATGGTGAGCAAATAATCTGAGGCTGGACTATATAAAGAAGAATATGGCATTAAGGTTGGAGGAAGACTCATTAACAATCTGTGATATGCAGACGACACAATCTTGCTTGATGAAAGTGAAGATGATTTGAAGCACTTACTAATGAAATTAAAGACAACAGTCTGAAGTATGGATTATATACATCAACATAAAGAAAAAGAAGTCCCCACAATTGTTCCAATAATTAGCATCATGATACATGGAGAAAAGATTGAAGTTGTCAAAGATTTTATATTACTTGGATTCACAATCAACACCAGTGGTAGCTGTTGTTGTTGTCATTAAGTGCCGTCGAGTCATTTCTGACTCATAGTGACCCCATGCACAGCAGAACAAAACACCGCCTGATCCCGCGTCAGCCTCACAATCCCTGCTATACTTGAGACCATCATTGCAGCCATCGTGTCAATCCATCTCGTTAAAGGCCTCCCCCTCTTTCGTCGACCCTCCACCCTACCAAGCATGACATCCTTCTCCAAGGAATGGTCCCTTCTGACAACATGACCAAAATAGGTGAGACAAAGTCTGGCCATTCTTGCTTCCAAGGAGCATTCTGGCTGCACTTCCTCCAG
>NW_006921599.1:289550-298747 GCF_000298275.1 Orycteropus afer afer
AAACGTTTCTGAATTATCTTCAGTAAGATCTTACTTGTGTGCGATATTAATGATATTGTTCTGTAATTTCCACATTCTGTGGGATCACCTTTCTTTGGAATGGGCACAAATATTTATCTCTTCCAGTCAGTCAGGAGAGACAACGCAGGGACACCAGAGTAGCAGGTCGGAAGAGCAGGGAAGGGGATAAAAGCCTTGAGCCCCAGGCTTACAGACGAGGAGAGACAATGCAGAGATGCCAGAGTAGCAGGCCAGAAGAGCAGGGAAGGGGATAAAAGCCTTGAGCCCCAGGCTTACAGGCAAGGAGAGACAACGCAGGGACGCCAGAGTAGCAGGCCGGAAGAGCAGGGAAGGGGATGAAAGCCTTGAGCCCCAGGCTTACAGGGGAGGAGAGACAACGCAGGGATGCCAGAGTCGCAGGCCAGAAGAGCAGGAGAAAGGGGATTAAAAGCCTTTGAAGACTAAGGTTCACCTAACCCAAGCCATGGTATTTTCAATAGTCTCATATGCATGTGAAAGCAGAACAGTAAATAAGGAAGACCAAAGAAGAGTTGATGCTTTTGAGCTGTGGTTTTTGAGAAGAATACTGAAAGTACTATGATTGCCAGAAAATGAACAAAACTATTCCTGGATGAAATGCAGCCATAATGTTCCTGGGAAGCGAGAATGGAGAGATTCGTCTCAGCTTCTTTGGTCATTTTGTCAGAAGGAACCATTCTTTGGAAAAGGATATCATGCTTGGTAAAATAGAGGGTCAGCAAAAAAGGGGAAGATCCTCAAAGAGTTTTATTGGCACAGTGGCTGCAATGATAGGCTCAGGTATAGCAAGGATTGTGAGGCTGCCGCAGGACCAGGTAGTGTTTCATTCTGTGTACATGGTGTACTACGAGTCAGAACAAACTAGATGGCACATAACAACAACAGTATACTAAACCATTGAAAACAGATTCACTCACAACTTCCACACAAAAGATGGAATGAAAAACAATTTCCAACAGCTTTAAAAACTAATAATATGAAGTCTTTTTTCCTTTTTTAATACATTTTATTGAAATATAATTTATGTACAGTGAAATACACTAAACTAAAGTGACATGGGCCAATGCATTTTATCTATTTATTATTATTTATTTCTTTTTTTCAGTGTTCCTTCTCCTCGTCTCCTACCCCGGTAACCAACAAAGAAAGTTTCTTTCCACATATAAACCTTTCTTTGACTTTTCACAATAGCAGACTCATGCAATATTTGTCCTGTGATTGACTTACTTCACTCATCATAATGTCCTCCAAGTTCATCCATGTTATGTGGTGTTTTGCAGATTCTACATTATTTAGTGTTGTATAGTATTCCATCGTGTGTATGTATCATAGTTTGGTTATCCATTCTTCTCTTGATGGACACCTAGGTTGTTTCCATCTTTGGGCTATTGTAAACAGTGCTACAATGAACATGGGAGTACATATATCTGTTCTTGTCCTTGCTTTCACTTCTTTAAGATATATACCTAGTATTGGGATAGCTGGGTCAAATGATATTTCTAATTTCATCTTTTTAAGGAATCTCCATACTGTTTTCCACAGTGGTTGTATTATTTTACAGTCCCACCAGCAGTGTATCAGAGTCCCAATTTCTCCACATCCTCACCAGCATTTGTTATTTTCTCTCTTGTTGAATTTTGCCATTAGATGCTGGGGTGAAATTGTATTTCATTGCTGTTTTGATTTGCATCTCTCTGATGGATATGATTGTGGGCACTCCTTCATGTATTTGCTGGCTGCCTGAATATCCTCTTTGGTGAAGTGTCTCTTCATGTCTTCTGCCCATTTTTTTTTTTTTTAAATTGGATTCTTAATCTTTTTGTTGTTGAGGTGTTGTACTTTTCTATAAATTTTAGAGATAAGTCCCTTGTCATATATGTTGTTGCCAAATATTTTTTTCCCAATCTATAGGTTGTCTTTTTACTCTTTTGGGGAAGTCTTTTGAAGCAACAATATGAAGTTTTGAAGCAACTTTTTATGAATCAGAAGTAGTTACAGTTGCTTTTCTAAACAGGCAAAGAGATGTAGTAAATCTAATGCTCAAATGTAGTTTCTATTGACTTTATAATAATGAATTTGCTAAAGTCTATTATATCTTTATAGGATTAAAAACTAGTAAACCACCTTTATTCCAATAAAAATTAAGGTCCCTGAAACAACCTGTGATTATAATTCTACATTGTAATGTAATTTTTCTCTTTCTATATGAAAAAATATGTATTTATTAAATTGTAGCAATGGAGTCTACATTTAAACTTTGGGTGAAGAAGTTAGCACTGATTGTGGTTGAGTGTGTAGCAGTAAGTCAATAATTGCATAGAATACTTTGATCTTAGTAGTTGAAGTTTCCATGGAAATTAGAAAAAGAAATATTTTATTAACATTTTCCTAAAAAATTTGTCCAGTAAATTGTATAAATATAAACCCTTTAATATTTCAAAATTTCCTTGATCAGGTCTAATAATTTATGTTTCTAAGTATTTTTGCATACCATGTTTCTATCTTTTTGTTAGGTACTACTGTTGTTGTTGTTATGTGCCATCGAGTCGGCCCCGACTCATAGCGACCCCTCCTTGGGTTTCCGAGACAGTATCACTACAGAAGTAGGATTGCCCAACCATGTGAAAGCTAAACAAACAAACAAACATAAAACTGAAACATCAAAGGGAATCTTTAGTCTTCTAAGGAAGGAAGAGTTCCAACATGGAACAAGCCATTTGCTTTTATTCCTTACCATTACATGATTTATAGATATGCTATAATTATACAAGAGTCTAAGGATTGTCAAATGTTTAATATGTTCAGCTTGTGACTAAAAAGATAGAGATTACAATCCTCTCAAGTATTCTTTGGAAGTGGTACTTCTAAAACACCAGCCATTGAAAAATTTATGCATCACTACTCTGCCACACATGGGGTCACCATGAGTCATAATGTACTCTAAAACAGCTTTTTTAAAAATAAATAAATAAATAAATATGTCGTTTATAGACTAAATTTAAGCAGACAACAGATAACTGAAAGCTATCATTAAAATGAAAAATGCAGATGGAATTTTTCTTTCTTGACCAGAAGATTGACTTGTAAGAATTTATTTCTTTTCACCTTCAGAATGTCATCATCCTCTTTTGTTTATATTTTCCCACTTGCTCTTTCATCCATCAGAAAGAATCAGGGATTGGACCTGTCTAACCATATAAACACTGCACCACCCTCCCTGGGGTTGAATGTGTTATGGAAAGAGAACGGCCTTCTCAATCTTGCTCGCAAATTGATTTCCACTTTTTGAGCAGCATGTGCCTACAGTGTGTTATTGAATGCACGGATTTAGGTGGGAAATTCCCATTTCAGTATGGAAGTATTTTCCACCCATTTGCTAACTTAGGTAAATGACTTTCCCAGAACTGGTGAACACTCAACCAAAACACATTTCTTTTTCATAACAGGCTACTGAAATTAGCAAAAATTCTAAGAAAGAAAAATAAAACCTACAAATCAACACAGTCACACCTGAGAGTTACTCTAATTAAGAAATAGTTGTTGTGACTTACCCTTACATGGAACCACTAGATCATATAACCACAGGTAAAGGCAATGAAATGTGAGTGGAACTGTTGGAATGAGCTACACATTTTCCCTCAAGAACAGAGTGAGTTCTATGCCACAGGTGTTTCAGTAATTGGAGTACATTAGGAATATATCATGTTTAACAGGTCTTGTACACACATTTCCACCTGTATGAGGTGGTGGTCTAATCCTGATGCTTCAGTATAAGTGTCAGACATATATAAGCCCCTGTTGTTTAATAAGGCTTGTCACACTGAACAAGACCTGTAATTCTGGTCTCCTCCTTGCTCTGCTATTGATTAGTGGTATGATGGAGGTAAATCACTTGACTTTAGCATGTCTACATTTCCTCATGTAAAATAGCTCAGTATTACTGAAGAGTTTTGCAGACTTTAAGGGGTAAAGTTTTAATCCTCCACAAGCAGATGAAAATTTTCAAATTCATATGTTTTTTGATTGCAGATAAAATCTGTGGTCAGATGAGATTTGGGTAAATAATTTTGGTGAATGGAAAATGAATAATATAATTAAAATTACCTTGATTATACTGTTTTTATATCATTTAAATTTCTGGAGAAGCTCTTACCTATAGTTATTCTACTAGAAGTCAAATGCCAATAGAAATTCAGGACATAGCCTTAGATTTCACAATATCTTATTATCAGGCATAATCTACCTACAAAGTATAATCCATCTGTTTTATTAAATGATTTTAAATTGACTTACATAAAAGAGATAAGATTACCCTATTAAAAATAACCAATAACCAGCTGCCATCTTTTTTATTCTGCTTAACCATTTGCAGCACCCAGGAACATTATACAAGCTCAAAATCACATAAAAGGAAGAAAAGAAGTAGTTTTTTTAAAAAAAAAAATTGTAGGTTTTTTTAAGAAACACTACACTTACTTGAGTTACTTGGTTACTAAATAATTAGAGAACTAAAAATAGGTATATGGTTCTTACTTCAAAACAAAGGTAATAGTTGTGTTTTACCAGAAAAATTATATTGTTTGAAGTTTGTTACTTTATTATGAGAATCTTTATGTAAGGAATGTTCAAATTTTTTCTGTTGTATATTCTTGTTTTTATATAAATTTTATGTAATTTAAATCCCTGCTTTTTAGTAAACTTCAATACTGGCCCAGCTTTTCCACCCCTTCCTAAATCCATTCCATTTACTAAGTAAACTTAAAATGTCCATCTGTTCTCACGCTGACCTCAGTCACGTGATGTTCGTGGGCCACTAGACTGTTAGCAAACATGATGTGGTAGTTCAGTTTGTATGTCAACTTGGCTGGGCCTGGCTGAGTGGCTGGGCAGCTGGTGGTAGTTATTCCCCATGATGAGACTGGCAATCAGCTCCATGGTGGGATTTACCACAAGCAACTGAGTACCTGCCTTTGGGATATGGTCTGCTTCCTGTATATAAGAAGCAGCTTTGGGAATGGTCTCTAGCTTATGGCATGCTTGAAACCTGCATGTAGTCATGTCATTGCTCAGCAGCCTGCCATGTTCTGCCAACATTGGAACTTGCAATGGACTTGAATTATTGGCCTGCCATGTGGTTTGGAAACATCAGGACTGTGCCTCTTTACTTGTCAGTCTTGGGCTTGGCAGCCTCAGCAGCCAGCAGCTAGCTGTCTGAGTGAAGAAACACCTCTAGCTCCAGTGGGCCGGGAGCAGGAGGCAGAGCTGGACCCCATGGATGAGGGGGCTTTCACCCAGCCCCTAGATCCTGGCACTTTGAACATGGACTTAAAGCCTCCAAATTGTAAAAATAAATTCCTGCTTTTTAAGGCCATCCCATTCGTGGTATATTTTTGCCAGAGCGGCACTAGGTAACCAGAACACATGATGAACACATAGAAATAAGAAGTGCTTGTAAAAATGGATTTGCTCTCTTTTGAGCATCTACCAATGCCATGAGAACAATCCCTGGGTAGTGTGTTAGAGAATAAGAGACATCAAGAGCTGGCCAAATTGCCCCCATTTCCCCTAGACTTTCTGAGAAGAGCCAACAGCCAGGCCAATCCCAGATGTATGAAGGAGCACTGCCAAGTTCAGTAGAGCTGTCTAGTAAAGCACCCTGGATATCTAAGCTATCAAAGCTAACTTTTGTATGCCACTGAGGTTTTGTGATGCCTGATTTTGCAATAAGAGGGAGGTGATACACACAGATACATATATGAGATGTTCTTTTTCTATAATCATGGACACGGGGCTTAATTTTGAAATTTGTAAAAGTACCATAAATGTTAATGTTTCCTTTTACAATGAAAATGTGTTTCTATCTGTAGAGCATGACATTTGAGTTCTTTTTCAGTCTGTGATGATGGTTTATGTTGTTTTATGCAGACCACAACAACCAACTGAATAAAACTTGGGAGACACTGCTTGCATGGGCAACAGTTTTATTTCCATACTCCTTAAAAATGTTATGTTCCAATGTGCTGATTGATAATGCTTTTTAATTCCTGAGTGAGGTTTCCCTCCACAACTCATTTGTCACTTTGTTGAATGTGGTAGCTTGGTTGTTGCTATAATGCTGCAAGCTATGTCACCAGTATTTCAAATACCAGCAGGTCACCTCAGGAGGACAGGCTTCAGCAGAGCTTCCAGACTAATGCAAACTAGAAAAAAAGGCCTGATGGTCTAATTTTGAAAACTAGTAAAAAAAACCGTATAGATTATAACAGAATATTTTCCAGTATTGTGCTGATAGATAGCAGCTCTGGAGGTGTAGTGTCTAAGGCATTTGACTGCTAAACATAAGGCTGGCGGTTCAAAGCCAACAGCCACTCCTTGGAAGGAAGGTTGGGCAATCAACTTTAGTAATGATATGACCTCGGAAACCCAAGGAGGGGTTGCTATGAATCAGATCTGACTCCATGGCAGTGGACTTTTTTTTTTTTTTTTTGGTGCTGATAGATGAGCCACCTAGATTGGAAAAGCACTTGAAAAACACAGTGGCTACAACCGATTTTAGCACACCAACAATTGTGAAGATGGCCAAGGACCAGGTAAGGTTTTGTTCTCCTATACATGGGGTAGCCATGCATCCACAACAAGTAACGAAAACAATAAAGTTTGCCTTATGAGGGAGAGAATACAAATAACACAAATAAGAAATGAAATGGGCCACATCACAACAGAACAAACTGAAATAAAAAGGATAATATCAAGATACTATGAAGAACTGTACTCCAACAAATTTGAAAATCTGGAAGAAATGGACAAATTTCTAGAAACCCACCACATACCTAAACTAACACAGACTTATGTGGAAAAGTTGAACAGGCACACCACAAAAGAAGAAATTGAACAGGTCATCAAAAAATTACCAACTAAAAAAGTCCTGGCCAAGACAGTTTCACCAGAGAATTCTAAAAAACATTTGGAGAAGAACTAATACCAATCCTACTCAAACATATTCCAAAACATAGAAAAGGATAGAATCCTCCCTAACTCATTTTATGAAGTAAGCATAACATTGATACCAAAACCAGGCAAAGACATAACTCAAAAGGAAAACTACAAACTAATATCTCTAATAAATATAGATGCAAAAATCTTCAACAAAATCCTAGCCAACAGACTGCAACAACATATCAAGAAAATCATTCATCATGACCAAGTGGGGTTCATATCAGGTATGCAGGGATGGTTCAACATTAGAAAAACAATCAACATCATCCACCACATAAATAAAACAAAGAAAAAGAACCACATGATCATATCAATTGATGCAGAAAAGGCATTTGATAAAATCCAACACCCATTCCTGATCAAAACTCTTAGCAAAATAGGAATAGAAGGGACATTCCTCAACATAATAAAGGGAATTTATGCAAAACCAACAGCCAACATTATTCTCAATGGAGACAGACTGAAACCATTCCTTTTGAGAACAGGGACCAGACAAGGATGCCTGCTATCACCACTTCTATTCAACATTGTACTGGAAGTCCTAGCCACAGCCATAAGGCAAGAAAGGGAAACCAAAGGCATCCAAATTGGTAAGGAAGAAGTCAAACTATCCCTATTTTCTGATGATATTATCCTATACCTAGAAAACCCAAGAGACTCAGTCAAAAATCTACTGGAACTAATTGAGAGATTTAGCATCATGGCAGGATATAAGATCAACATCCAAAAATCAGTGGGATTCCTCTACACCAGCAAAGAGATTGCAGAAAAAGAAATAAGAAAATCAATACCATTTACAACAGCTACCAAAAAAAATAAAATACTTGGGGATAACTCTTACTAGGGACACAAAATATCTCTACAAAGAAAACTATAAAAAACTACTTCAAGAAACCATAAGAGATCTACATAAATGGAAGAACACCCCATGCTCATGGATAGGAAAATTGAACATTGTGAAAATGTCAATTCTACCCAAAGCAATCTATACATTCAATGCAATCCCAATCTAGATCTCATCAACATTCTTTAGGGAGATGGAAAAACCTATCACTAACTTTATATGGAAAAGAAAGAGACCTCAGATAAGCAAAGCACTATTGAAGAAGAAAAACAAAGTAGGAGGTCTCACATTGCCAGATCTCAAAACCTACTATACAGCCACAGTAGTCAAAACTGCCTGGTATTGGTTCAATGACAGATACATAGACCAATGGAATAGAATTGAGAACCCAGAAATAGATCCATCAACCTATAGTCAGCTGATCTTTGACAAAGGCCCAAAATCCATTAAATGGGGAAGAGAATATTTGTTTAATAAATGGTGTTGGCAAAACTGGAGATTCATTTGCAGAAAAATGAAACAAGATCTGTACCTCAGACCATACACAAAAAACAAACTCAAGATGGATCAAAGACTTAAATGTGAAACCTAAAACTATAGAGTTCCTCAAGGAAAATCTAGGGGTATATTTAGGGGCCATAATATATGGCTTAAATAGACTATCAAGCATAACTCAAAATGCACAAACAGCAGACGAGAAACCTGTTGACTGGGAGCTTCTAAAAATTAAATATTTATGTGCTTCCAAAGACTTCTCCAAAAGAGTCAAAAGAGAACCTACAAATTGGGAAAAAAAAAAATTGGCAATGACATATCTGACAAGGGATTTATCTCTAGAATTTATAGAAAACTCCACCATCTCCGTAACAAAAAGACAGATAATCTAATTAAAAATGGTCAGAAGACATGAACAGACCCTTCACCAAGGACGATATTCAAGCAGCCAACAAATGTATGAAGAAATGCTCATGATCATTAGCTATTAGAGAGATGCAAATCAAAACAACAATGAGATAGCATCTTGCTCCATCACTAGTAGCAAAGTTCAACAAGACAGAAAATAACAAATGCTGGCTAGGTTGTGGAGAAATTAGGACTCTCATACACTGCTGGTGAAACTGTAAAATGGTGCAGCCATTGTGGAAAGCAGTATGGCGATTCCTTCAAAAGTTGGAATTAGAAATACCATTTGACCCAGCCATTCCATTACTAAGTATATATCATAAAGAAGTGAGAGCCATGACAAGAACAGATATATGCACACCCATGTTCATTGCAGCATTATTTACAATAGCCAAAAGATGGAAACAACCTAGGT
>NW_006921599.1:299782-309622 GCF_000298275.1 Orycteropus afer afer
AAGGGGATCTATGTAGGAGATCCTTGATAGAGAGGGAGAACAATGTGGAACAAAACTCAAAATCAATTGGGGAAAAAAAGTGGGTCAGGGCAGGTTTGCTGGTCCGATAGACCCTGGTGGAACCACTGAGACTATGACCCCTAGCTGCCCTGCAGGTCTGGAGTTGAACTCACACCTGTGGTTTCCAGCAGGGCAGGAGATAGGCATATGAGTTGGGCATAGCCTCAGATGGATGCACTTCTTGGAGAGAACAATCATGGGAGAAAGAGGAGCTGTTTATGTGCAGGGAGACAGCTCTGGGAACTGGATTGCATGAAGGGATGGGCACAGGGAGGAGGTAATTATGTGGAGGAAGTGGGAGGGGAGCTGTTGCATTGTGGTATATTTTGGTCAGTGTCATGAGACAAGGTGTGTGTGGACTGCTGTGTGGAAGGTGAATTTGCTTTGTGGATTTTTACCCAGATCACAATTAAAAAAAAAATAAATAAAGTTTGCCTTGAGGAGCTGGGATGAATACTGGATTGTCTATTAGATAAGTAAAATTCATACAGAGTCTGTTAAAGACACCCAATGACTATTTGAACATTCATATAAAACACTCTTCCTCTCATGGGAAGAGATGAAGAGTAGGGACCAATGGCCACCGGCAGGAACTTCATTAAGGAGTTTCCTATAAACCCTGCATATTTCACCCCTCTTCTGTCTAATAGGTTTATTCAAGCAAAATTTATCATCACCAACCAGAATTAATATAAAGGGAGTCTGTCTTTGGGAGTTGGTGGCAGTAGGTGAGTGCCATAGGGGTTTCACCAGTCTCTATCTGACCAGTAATCCTGTTCTTTTTTTTTTTTTTAATAAAACTTATTGAAAAGTATAATATTTATTCAATGTACTAAATTAACAAAGAAATCTGCTTGCATTTCCAGACCACTTTGGTTAGGTGTTCTAGGGATCCCCGGCTCTGCCTTGTAGCCCTTGAGAATAAAGAGATTCATATCGTGGTTTTATTGTTACCCTTTTGCCTCTCAATTTTGGTTGAAAGTCTCAGGAAAAGATAATCCTTTTGATATTCATTGTTTGTCATTTTATGGTTTACAGCCTAAGAGAGGTACTCTTGACATTATGGGGAGGCACAGTGTAGAGAAAAACACTGGATTCTTGTTCTTCCCAAAATGATTGAAAGGTTCTTTGGTAAATTATTTAACCTTTGAATCTCAGATTTCCATTTTTGGGATGGGACAACTAGAAAATATTGTTCTTCTAATTTCTTCTTTATGTTAAATGTTAGAATGAGCATGCATCTTAATGCATGTTAATTGTTCACCAGTTTTGTATGTTTGGGGAGTATTAAGAAGGAAGAAGAATCTCAGACATTCCATAGCAATCTAATGAAGTATTGTACAATAACCTTAACGCAGTGGACTTAAAGTGTTTCCAGTTCCTTGAAGATGAGTCTTTGATTGACTTATCAAAAGTTAAACTAAGTTTTGAGGGATAAATCAAATTACTCTCTCCTAAACTTAATTGTTCTAAGACCAAAATGTATTTACTGCATCATCAATTTGAATTCAGATATTTCAGTTATTGACATGGAACATTTATTTAAAATATGTAAATCCATGACTTGAGATTGTATTTGGTTTAAAATATGTACAAATGTAAATATGTCACTTCTCAACCTCCTTCACATTCATAAGCCTATATTATTAAGGCACATGGTATTTTTAAAAAACAGTAAATATAAGCTGGTAAAAACATGAGATGACAATTTTATTAAGATACAAAATTCTTACTAGTCTAGTAACTTTAGAAGGCAAGGGGATGTTGAGTTTTAAAAGATTGGAAATTAATAATTATCTGTGTTATAAGTTTTGTTCTATACTTTAATAAATAATACTAAGTGTTCTTATTGATCATGCAATGTTTTAACAAAAAATAATTGTTGAAATATGTAAACAAATTGAAATACTTATCTCGGATCCCTCCCCCTTAGGTCATTATATTGTACAATTAAAAAAAGGGAGGGTACAAGGAACTTTTTAAAGAGGTATTACATAAAATACATTGTAGATAAGAAAGTAGGTTTAAAAATAAATAATGGAACTAATTTCATATTTTACATTAATGCTAAATGTGATTCAAAGAGGTGGAGATTCACCATTTCATAAAACCTGCTATGCAAAACTCATTCCAAACTACTTACAAGTGGTGTTTCCCTACATTCAATTTTGTATATATGTACTTTTATGACATGCACATTTGATTAAGAACTTGGAAGTCCACTGTCCATCAGTCTCTCTAATCGTCTTCCAACTTCTGGTTTGATTTTGAATATTAAATTCAGATTACTACAGGACTGGATTTCTTTGTGCTGCGTTTAAAAGAGCACTCACTTTCTAGAAATTTCAACTCCAGAAACAAGTGTTCAGGACCTATTTTGATCCAGGCACTTTGTTAGATGACTATAGACTTATAAACAGTAATAATATGCCCTGTCCTCAAGGATATCTAATTCACTTATTCTTATTCATTTTTTCATTCATCCAAATATTCTTTCCTTTTTTCAGCTTCACCAAAGCACTTTGTTTCAGTTACTGTGCTGGGTTCTACAAATACAGTCAGTCCCCAGGTTTCAAATAGGATCCTTTCCTAAGTCTGTCTTTAAGATGAATTTGTAGATAAGTTGCATCAGGCTCAGTTGGCTCTTATTTAGTGTCAGTTAGTCAAATGTTTGTCATAGTACACTGTATATATTTTATGTTTTCTATGCACTTCATCTCATCTACTTTGGTCATGTTGTAAGAAGGGACCATTCCTTGGAGAAGTATATTATGCTTGGTGAAGTGGAGGGTCAACAAAAAAGGGGAAGGCCTTAGACAAGGTGGGCTGACACAGTGGCTACAATGAGGCACTCAGGTATAGTGGGGATCATGGGGCTGGCACAGGACCAGGCAGGGATTCGTTCTGTTATACATAGGGTCGCTATGAGTTGGAGACAAACTTGCCAACACCTAATAACAAATGCATTAAAACATCTTAAGCATAGTAATACTTTACATATTAATAATAATAGTAGAGTAATAATAAAAGCAACTACAAATGGTACTGTATTGAAAAAGAGACAAAATCTGTGTAACTATATGTTTAAGTATACAGTAGTTAAACAAAAATTTTAAATAGTTTTTAAAACAGTTTAGATAGAAAAAGAAAAAGATCATGATTAAAAGGTAATATTTACTTGCATTCCATTGATGCCTTGAATACTAGTGAGGGCATTTGTGAGGTAACATTATGAGAATATTAGTAATTGGATGATGCAGAAGCTGATACACTATTGAAGATGGACTTGGAGGTGTTGGAGATGATGGATGTGGAGCTAGAGAGTCAGGGTATGATTCTGCTTCTGAAAAGGGGAGAGTTTGCTACCAGAGTCAATTTCTTGAAGTAGGCATCAAGAAAAGTTTGTACAGAGCTTTGCTTTTTCTTGTCATAAAAAGCCTTGTAGCAGCTGAGGCCCTTGGTAACTGTACAGTAAACTTTCATGAAGTTCTCTGTATTAAATCTTGCTCCTCTAATTTTGCCATACCTAGTTCAATTAGATAAAAGCCTTCAGCTATCTTTTTCATCAAAAAGTTTTCAGTGCTGTATTATTTATGTCCTTCTTCTTCCTCAAATTCTATCATCTGCTGCTCTAGTTCCATAGGTCTTCATTGGTTAGTTCTTCAGCATGAGAATCAAGTAACTCTATAACATCATTTTCACTGATGTCTACAGTTGTTCTGATCATTGACTGACTATAGCCTAAAGCTATATTTCACCTCTTTCCTATCACTTTATTATTTACACTTTGTTTTTAATCATGATTGTTTTCCTTTTCTTTGATGCATCACTAGCACTTCATTGGATTCAACTATGCTTTGGAGGCATAGTTACAAGGATAAATAAGATGAATATTTAAGATAAATACCAAGTTACTGCTTCAGCACAGTATTGGTAGCAATATGATCCAACTTAAAAAGGCGTGTGTTGTTTTCCTTCCTCGAGCCAATGAATTGGCTGAACTTGTACAATGTTTTCATGAGTGTCACAAAGTAGCATGTGCATTTGTTATTATGAACCATTGTATTTAACTCAAATTTTCAATACAGTAAATTTTATGTCAGTCTGCTCTTAAGTATGAGTTGTTCATAAATCTAACATTCTTAACCCTGGAACTTACTGTATATAGGTCAATATGGTGCAATCCCATCCCTTCAGGTGGACACTACTGTTTGCTTGCTCAATGTTCATTTTTCCTTCCTCCCTTATTTACGGACACTTGACTTTATTCTGTGAGAAATATTTCACTCACTGCCAGACTGCCAGCAACTAGTGGTGAACATGTGACTCAATTCTAGCTTGTTGTTGTTGTTATTGTTTGCCGTCGAGTCGGCCCCGACTCATAGCGACCCCTCGTTGGGTTTCCGAGGCAGTATCACTACGGAAGTAGGATTGCCCAACCTTCCTTCCGAGGAGTGGCTGGTGGGTTTGAACCACCAGCCTTCTGGTGAGCAGTCAAGTGCCTTAGGCACTATGCTACCAGAACTCCTCAATTCTAGCTAGTCAAATGTAAACAGAAATCAACTGGGTAGACCTTCCAGGTGGAAAAAAAAATCTATATTTAGATAGATGGATTGATAGTTTTCATTTTTTTCTCCCTGAGAAAGTGATAGAATCAGCAGACACACATTTTTTTTTTTTTTTTTTTATCTTTACCATTCATCTCTTCTTCCTGTTTGTGGTGAAGTCTTGATGCCTGTAGGTGAAGCAATCACATTGTGAACATGAGGAAAAACATCACCAGTTAAATGTGAATGAGGATAGAAAGGGCCCAGGACCTTGGAAACTTCCAAGCATCTCTGAGAGATTGTCTGACCATATCTGGACTTCTTACAATGTCAAAAACATCACAAAATAACACTCTACATTTATTTTTTAAATTTTTTTAGATCACTTCTTTAGATTCACTTTCTGTCTGTCTCTCTTTCTTTTGGTTTACATAACTCTTTTGCCCTAACAAATTAAGAGCAATAAAAGGGCATTATCTGATGAAGGACGAGATCTGGTGGCATTGTGATTAAAACATTAGGTTGCTAATCAAAATTGTAGCGGTAGAACCTACCAGCCACTCCATGAGAGAAAGATGCAGCAGTCTGTTCTTGGAAACATTTACAGCCTTGGAAATCCTATGGGCCAGTTCTACTCTGTCTTATAGGCTCACTGGCATTGAAATTGATTCGATAGCAGTAAATTTGGTTTGGTTTTGGATAACATTAAGATGTAAGCCAGCTTTGCGGCCATTATTTTCAAAAGGAAGGGGTCAGTTTTTTCTTGGCCTTTTTCTTTTGCATAATATGGTTTTTGTCACAGGTAAAAGGAAAGATAAAAACAAACAAACCATCCTAACCTACAAAACTCTCAGGAACTCAATGAGATTTTTAAATATAGTATTTGTTCTATTTTAAAAATTACTATGTTAAGTTTCCCTTGAGTGATTAATTTCATATCTAGAAACCTGTTTCTGATTTGTTTATTGAATATTATAAATCATAATAGAGTGCTATTGTCTGTATCTTTAGGAAGGTGATGTTTATTTTGCTAAAACTGATTTTTCAGAGGGTCTTGTGTTGAAATTCTACTAAGAATGCCTATGGGATTCTTTCTGTTGCTAAGTCAAGGCTCAAGGAACCCTTGATTGATGGCCTTTCTCTGTTGTTTGGGGCATCACAAGACACCCTTCTGTTGTGCTATTCCTATAATCTTAATTGTGTGTCCTAAGCCAGCTCACCTTCTTCTCAGCACATTTTAGAGCTCTCCTTTGATAGCTTTTTTTCTTTTTCATTTTTTTTTTTTCTTTCTTTTTTACTATTTTTAAGGGTTTTGGTAGAGTAGTGGGTAAAGAATTTGGATTCTAACCAGGTAGGCAGTTCAAACCCACAAGCTGCTCCATGGAAGGAAAATGAGACAATCTGCTTCCATAAAGTGTTACAGTCTTGGAAACCCAATGGAGGTCTCGGTGAGTCAGAATCTACTGGATTGCAGAGAGTTTGTTTTGGTTTTGGTATAATTGTACTTAGGAGTAGTAGGGGAAAAAATGAGGCTATACTATCTTTTCCCTTGACAAAACTATTTACACAAAAAATGAACTAGAAAATGTAAGGCCACAGTAAGGAAAAGAGGACGCACAAAAGTGAGGTTAAAGATAAGTTTTTATTCTGAGTTTCCGGGGGAGGTTTACGGGCCCCCGAGAGGGGCCCGGGCGAGGTTCACGGGTCCCTGAGAGGGGCCCGGGAAGTCGCACCGCCTGGCTGGGGAGGGGAGGGTTTATAGCCTTGTGGAGGACCTAAGCGGGGACACTAAGGAAATAGTGGGGTCCAATTAGCTGTTAGCATGGGTCTGCACTTAATTAGCATGAGGGGCCTTCACAAGAGGAAGCTTGCCACTGCATGGGACTTTCCAGTCCGGGCGGGTTCTGTCACTTCGGTTGTCTTATCAGGCTGTCTCATCAGGGCTTGACACCCGGAGGAAGCTGCTAACTGAAATGTTGGTGGCTTGGGTTTGCTTCGGCCTAACATTCCAACCTTTTTTAATGGATAATGGCCGACGTGATTCTCTTAGCTTCTTCCTGCTGAATGGGGTCGGAGAGAGAGAGAGGGGTTTCATAGGTTGGAGTCTGAAAAGTTGGGGTCTTCAGGATGTAAGAGAAACTGATTCACCATGACCCGAGACATTTTTCAAGTTGACTTTGGAGAAGTTTGAGGAGGTAAGGGGTAAAGAGGAAGAAGATGGTAATTAGTATAAACGGGTTTATGAGGGGAAGTAGTCAGGCGGTTAATGGAAACTGAAACTAAGTGAATGGTGGGTTGCTGATTTGAGTTTTGTGTGTGTGTGTGTGTGTGTGTGTGTGTAGGTTTTCACTCAGGTGTTAATATTTTTTCTATGAGGCTAAATTTGTTGATATAGTAGTAATATTTTTGTCTGAGGAAGAGGTATGTTTCATATTTTTGGCTGTTAGCAGGTCAAGATTTTGTCGGTTCTGTAACGTAACTTAAGTTAGAGAGGTTAGTTGGTGTTGTAGGGCAGTTAGAGAGTCTGCTGTGGTTTTTACTAGGAGCTGTAACTGATTTTCTAGTTCTGTGTTGACATGATACTGTGCTTCAATAGACAGGGTGGTGGAGGTTAGAGAAAGATTAATTATGATAGGAAGGAAGGCTGTTTTTTTGAGGGTCTGTGGATAAAGTTTGTAATATTTGTTCTGCTTGCACTGATAGGATAGGGGTGTTATAAAGGAATTGAGTGGAGATTAAGAGTTTTTTAGATAAAAATGTTGTATAAGAGGTTTTAGGCTGTGTCGGTGTGTGTGAGAAATGGGAAATTGGGGTTTGGATGGGAACTGTGTAGGGTTTTTTAAACTTACTATAATAGGAGGGTGATGAGGGGTAATGGATGGGGAAATGGTATTTTATACGCATGGATTAACAAGGTCAGGGGACATGAGGAAAGTTGTTGTCTGTGAGGAAGTAGTGGTCAGTGATAGTAGAATTGAGGCAGAGTGATTTTGAGTGCAGGTGAGAGTGGTCTTAATTTTTGTGAGGAAATCTTGCCCTAAAAGGGGGGTAGGGCAGGTTGGTATAATAAGAAATGAGTGTGTAAGAATTTTGTTATCTACTAAATAGGTGAGGGGGCCTGTCATGGGGGGGTTTGAGGGTTGCCCGTTAATTCCCATAACAGAGACTGAGGAAGGGAAATATGGTTCTGAGAAGGAGGAGAGTACAGAACAGGTAGCCCCCATATCCATTAAAAAGGAGATTGACTTACCCGCTACCTTGATAGTGACCCTGGGCTCAGCGATAGTGATCAGGGTTGTTGAGTCCGGGCTCTTTCAGAAGTCTGGCCAGGCCCGATTGTCGACGGTGGGTTAGAGCATAGGGAGGATGGCCTTCCGTGCTTTGACACAGAGGGACAGTCACTCTTCCAATGTCTTTTCAAACCACACGCTGGACATGGGCCGGGGGCCAGTCGGGGCTGAGGGCAGGATTTGGCCCAGTGCTTTTTCTTACTGCACTTGGAGCAGGATTGGGGAGCCGCTGAGGAAGGAGGTCTTCTGTCACTATGTGCTGGCCTCAGGGCTGTTAGTAAGGCATTGGCCTGTAAGGCGGCTTTCTGGCGGGTCCTGGCTTCTCTATCTGTCTCCACTTTCTCTTTTTGGGTGTTAAAGACTTTAAAGGCCATATTTACTCAGTCTCCGATGGGAGTTTGGGGTTCCTCTTTAGTTTTTTTTTTTTCTTTCTAATGTCAGGAGCTGACTGGGTTATGAAATGAGTGGCTAGGACCGTGGCCCCAGCCGGAGAGGAGGGGTCTAGGTGGGTAAATTGGGTAAGGGTTTTGGTTAATCGGTTCAGGAAGGTGGCTGGGTTCTCATCTAGAAGTTGGGTACTGTTTTGGAGCTTGTTAAAATTAATTGTTTTATGAAAGACAGCTTGCAAATCTGTCAGGAGGTGTTGGAGCATTTTATTTTTGTGGGATCTCTGGTGTGTTTGGACTGGGTGTCTGGAGAGGAAAGGGTGGGAGAGACAGAGGAGGATGTCTGGGGAGGTAGGTGAGACAGGAGGACAGGGAGTTGTAGGGGGAAGGGGAAGGGAGGAAGGTGTTACTTGGAGGAGAGGGGGTTGTGTTGCAACATAAGAAGGGGGTCTGGGGGGTAGAGACAAGCTTTCCAGTGGGTTAGAAAAGGAGGAAGAGGAAACTGTTTGAGTGGTTTCAGAGGGGGAGAGAGGTTTGGGTTTGTGAGGTTTGGGTTTTTTGAGTAAGGAGGATTTAAGTGGTATTACATTTTAAGCACAATAAGGGCTGGGAGCACAAACAAAAGAAGGTCTGGACGTAGGGGACTTCTGGCTATTTGCCTGTGTGTTGGTAAAAATTGTCTAAGTCTGTAAGGATATTAAAGTTAAAAGTTCTGTGTTCTGGCCAGTGAGAGCTATTGTCTAGTTGGTACTGGGGCCATGCTGTGGTGGAGTAAAAAATGAGGTGTCTGGGACAGAGGTCCTGGTTTAGTAATAAGGTCTTAAATTTCGTTAATAAATACCCCAGAGGGGTTGTTGGATTGATTTTGGAGTTTTGATTGCTCATTGGTTCCGAGTTCTTCGGATAGGGTTCCTGGAACCCTATGCCAGTGGGACTGTTTTATGCAGGTGGACGTCTCCGCCTGACGTTAGACAGTCGAACGAGGAACGACCCTCCGAGGAATGACCCTCAAGGGAGATAGGATGTCAGGCGTCCCAGAGCAACCAAACTCCTGGACTATGAGGAGTTTCTGACGTGGTACCACGATTTTTCCCTGTGCCAGTGATGCAGAAAACTCCGGTGCAGAACTCAGACCTTTGGGCAAGTCAATTTTTCCAAAAGCCATCCACAGGAGATATTAAAAGAGGAAAATAATCACACTGGAGACATGTCCCAAGGACTAGTCAGATGTCCTGTTGTCCACTCCCCTCTTGGGGATTTAAGTGAGTCTTTGGCTAAGGTGTCTCCGTGGAAACCCTGGAGCAAAGGGCAGAGCCACACCGTTTTGCCGATCTGACTTCACACGGAAATCAACTGAGGGCCCACTCAGGCTCTGCGACCTAGATCTTGGAGCATCACAGAAACATTCACACAACTTCTCAGTCAGACGCAGACAGGTTACAACAGAACTAATTTAAATCGTCTGGTAGTAGGCACTGGTTCATTGCTTAGAGTTAAAAAAATTAAAATGGCCCACAGGATGGAGGACAACAGAGTACAAAATGTATGTCCTCTGGT
>NW_006921599.1:310082-316941 GCF_000298275.1 Orycteropus afer afer
GTTGTCTTATCAGGCTGTCTCATCAGGGCTTGACACCCGGAGGAAGCTGCTAACTGAAATGTTGGTGGCTTGGGTTTGCTTCGGCCTAACAGAAAAATTAGCAAGGATTTCTAGGAAGTAATGATTCTTAAAGTGGAAATTAAATTGTTATGACAAACTAATACTGTTTAATATGAAACTTTGGTAAATAGCTAGAAAAACAAAAGAATATGGAAGATTATAGGAAAAGAGACTGGTAATAATAACAATATCAATAATATTCACCTCAGAAATAACCATTGATTGAGCAGCATATAGTACATACTATAAGACATACTAATCATCTCTGTTCTGCATTGAATCCTCAGCATATGCACTACGTATAATAATAAATCTATAATCATCATAGAAAAGAAAATAGTAGTATTCTATTTTAAAGGTGAGAATGTTAAGGCTCAGAGAAGCCAATCAATTTGCCAAAGTGACTTAGTTTTAAGGTTTTAGAGAGAAGTTATATACCTGTATGTTTAGGCAATAAGTTAGGAAGTGAACCAGTGTTCAAGGAGGGACTCCAGACTTGGAGGTAAAAATAAAACATCAATCAGGGAAGAAAGCTGGAAGTCCTGTCCTATAGGTTGTGCCAAATTTTTGGAACTTAAGGTTAAATATTGTAGCTTTGTGTCATATAAGAGCTTAGGTCTCACTTAAAAGGTATAATTGATCTATTTTGATAATCACTAATGGCACATCCCATTCAGTGGTGGGAATGACCTTCCTTCAATAGACAGGACGCAGAATTGGTCAGAACTTGTCAGACTCCAATATAACAAACATAGTGCTGGCAAACTCTGACTGGCAGAATTAATAACAATTAGCACGGAATGATTTAAATTTAAAATTTAAATCTCACTTTTTAAAACTTTTTATTGTAATTTGGGTGAAATTTTACAAAGCAGATTCATTTTCCATTCAAAAGTTCCCATATACTTTGTTTCATGACATAGATTGCAATCCCCACAATGTAACAGCTTTTTCCCATTTCCTTCCTGTGGTTACCTTTTCCATGTATCATTCTTTAATATGTATTCCTGCCTGCCTAGATTTATCCTTGTGCAAATGTTGCCCTTCTGGTCTTCTGTGGTTGATTATTATTAAGGATTGCATCTTCACCTCCTAGACCTGTCTATTGTTTGGCTGAAAGTTAAACCAAGTAAGTGAATTCAATGCCTGGCTCAAGGGGTGACTTGGGACCATAGTCTCTGGGGTTTCAACAGTCTCTTTCTGACCAGTAATCCTGGTCTTTTGTTGTTGTTGTTGTTAATTTTTGAATTTTTGTCTACATTCTTCTCCCTTGTGATTAAGGATCTCCAATTTTAATCCCTTTCTGAGTGGTTGGCATTGGTAGCCTGGCATCATCTAGTTCTGGTCTCAGGATTGTGTAGACTGGGGTTCCCATGGTCCAAGAGTCCCTTGCACTAATTGTTTCCATGTGTCTTTGATTTTCTTCACTTTTCTTTGTTACAAACTAGAAGAGAACAATGTTGCATCTTAGGTGGCAGTTTGCAAGCTTTTAAGATCACAGTTACTAAAAGTGCTACCAAAGTAGGATGTAGAACTATGTTTTGTGTGAGTGTGTGTGTGTGTGTGTACTATGGTGTGCCAATTGAGCTTGATGTCCCTTGCCACCATGGTCCAGAGCCTGCAGGTTCAGTGACTCACTACCTCATAGTACTTGGTTGAGGTTAAGAAGTTATCTTAATTTTGTTCCCTGTTACTTTTATTAGGAGCTCTGGTAGCATAGTGCCTAAGGCACTTAACTGCTCACCAGAAAGCTGCCCATTCAAACCCAGGAGCCACTCCTGGGAAGGAAGGTTGGGCAATCCTACTTCTGTAGTGATAGTTACTTTTATTATATATGTGGGCATTTTCATAGCAAATACAAATATGTATCATTTTTTAATTGCATAAAATACAGTAATGAACAATACTAATAGTCATTACTTTAAACATGATGAGTTTTCAGATTTTCTATTTACATAAAATACAAATTGAGCCAATATTGTGAAGGAAAACACAAACACACACACATAATTTTAGAAATTCCTTTCTTTTCATCTTGATTCATGAAGTCATGTCTCTTATGTAGGTTCTTGTTTATCAGCTAAAGAGAAAACATTGAAATTGATATCAGAAAAGAACTAAAATGTGCATTTGGAACTAGCTTGCCCAAGACCATGCATTTTCATCTTGAAAATCTATTAGGATTCTTCAATTGTACAGATTTCACAGTTCTTTTTATTTTACGAAATAGAAAATGATTACAATTTTATGTAATTTATTGTACAGGTTTAATAGGATTGCACTCTTGCCAAGTACTGTAGTAACAAATAAATGCAATAGAAAATTGCTGACACAATAGAAACCTGCTAGTTCAACATAAATGGTTACTGTAAATAAATCTAGTGTAATTTCCCTATACATTTTGACTACTGCTTTCAACCCTGCTCACAGAAGAGCAGTTACACAGTCTTGGCAAGATTTCATGCTTTTGCTTTTTCTGTGCATTTGTGGCACAGCAGTTCGGACAGGTTGGCTGCAGTTCTGGCCAAACTCACCCAAGGAAACAGACACAGTGCTGACTCTGGATTTGGATGGTTGCCTCAAGAACTACAGGTGTGCTACACATGAGAAAATGAAAAAGAACAATTGTTTCTGAGTCTACTTCCCATCAAATTTTAGTTTTCGGTTTAGCATCCTTTTTCTGTATTAGAATTGTCACATGTTCATAAAGTAAAGTGTTATATTTTCAAAAAATTATTCAGCATGAAAAGTGAGAAAGAGTATTATTTCACCAAAAATGATGACAAGTGAATAATGATATTTTAAATATATTTTTATAGTCTTATCTTCCAGTCATTGACACCAACTGGATTCTGGGAAAATTGAGACAATATAAAACAAAATCAAAACTAGACATTCACTTTTTACTGAAACATACAAAATTTAGGTAGCTAATCTAAACATTCTCTTGGCAGTATTCCAAAAATATATTTTAGGAATTGAACAGCAGGAGAGCACAAGTAGCCATTCTCTCAGAGGAAAAGTACTATTACTTGAAAATCAAACAGAAAACACCAAATAATAGCAATACAATAACAAAAAATAATAGCAATGATAAAATAATATTAATAATAAATAATAATAAAATAAAAACAATACAAAATAATAGAAATAAAATTATTTCTTCAATCTCAGTCATTAAATACCTTTACTGAGTGGCCACTATGTGTTCAATATGCTGATTGCTGAGATACAAAAGTGAATGTATTTGGTTAACCATATGAAGAATCTTATTTCCTAAAAAAGATGGGCTTCATAGAAGACGTAAGAAGTTATAAACAAATAATTACAGTATTATGAATTAAGTACTGTCGTACATGTAAATAGGAGCTCTTGTAGCATAGTGGCTAAAGCACTTGACTGCTAACCAGAAGGCTGGTGGTTCAAACCCACCAGCCACTCCTCGGAAGGAAGGTTGGGCAATCCTACTTCCCTAGTGATACTGCCTCGGGGACCCAACGAGGGGTCGCTATGAGTCGGGGCCGACTCGACGGCACATAACAACAACAACAATACATGTAAATAAAACATATGGAGAGAAATGCAAGCTGGCCTCCCTAACTCCACTGGGAAGGTAAGAGGGGACATGGAGAATATTCTTGGGAAAGAAAACCCATTACAGAAAACAATGAGTCAAGACATAGTCTGCTTAAGGTACTGAAAGGCTTTATATACCTGAAGAACTTTAATATGTATAAGAATACACATATAATATATATATATATATCCTGAAGGCAAAGAGCTTTTGTCAAAGAAACATATGATGGTATTTGCATTTAGAAAGAAAACTGGGTCTGCAGTGTACAGAAATTCTCAGAAAGAGAGGAACAGAAAGTAGGAAACAGCCTGGGGCCTAATGTGTTAATCCAAGTGGACAAGGGTGATGGGTTGAAAATAGAAAATGGCAGTGAGGATGAGGAGAAGATAGCACCAAGAGGAAGTTGCTGTGCTATCCTCATGATGGAGTTTAAGATGGAGGTAACCACATCACCACTTCTATTCCCAGATTCTGGCTTGGATGACTAGTTAAATGTAGGTGATATTCACTGAGATGAAGAATATTGGATCAGACTAGATAAGCAGGATTAGAGTAGACTATGATAAACTCCTGTGAATGTGTGGCCTTGAAGAGTCACAGAAGTGAAGATGTCTAGGAGGCACAAGTCATATTCAGAATTCCATAAACAATTCCATTGTCTTTGAGTTGATCCTGATTCATAGCAAACTTACAGTACAAAGTAGAACTGCCCCCATGGGATTTCCAAGGCTAAATTTTTAGGAAGCAGACTAACACATCTTTCTCCTGTAGAGCCAATGTTGGGTTCAAACCTCTGACCTTCAGGTAAGCAGCTGATTGCTTAACCACTCTGCCACCAAGGATCCTCCTTCCATGAACAATTCCTGGAAGAAAAACCAGCTTGTGAAGCCTTTTCAAAGTATCTCAGAGGTTGAGCTGAATTTTCAAGGTTATCTGCTTCTACTTTTGAAAGCCCTGTTCTAATCTCATTTTCCCATCCTCCTCAAAGGAATTGTTCAGGGACTTGCAAAATCAGCAGAGAAACAGTTTTTTGTAAACTGTTTTACAAAAAAAAAGTTTTTTGTAAACAAAAATTTGCCCTAGTAGAACTCTTTCTTCAAAAAAAATTATTCTTAAGGCCAAGGAGAAAGCAAATGTATGTGGAGTTACTCTGGTAGAAGCAAGAGGTGTACAAACAGTAAGATTTTTCTTGCTACTCTTTTCTTTACCCCTATAACAGTTGCTTGGCATTTGGATCATACATTGTCCCCAGAGCACAGTGTTAAAAACATTTACTCAAAAAACAACAAAAAAAAAAGCAGTGACTCATGTCACTTTAGTTTTGTGTATTTCACTGTACATAAATTATATTTCAATGAAATGTATTTAAAAAATTGCTCATCCAGTAAATATATCATGGATAAAATTGGTCAAAAATGACTACAGTAAATATTTAGGGTCTGGAAAGAGGACCACCTTTAGACCTTAGAGATAGAGGAAATGGGATTCCCAATATCCAAGTCAGAGGAAAAGTTGTTAATTTAGGTTAATTACAAAATCACCAGCCTAACTCCAGGTAAATGAACAACTGAAGTCATTTCCTTTTAAGTTGATCTGTTGTTGTTGTTATGTGCTGTAGTGTAGGACCCGACTCATAGTGAACCCTCCTTGAGTTTCCGAGGCAGTATCACTACGGAAGTAGATTGCCCCATCTTCCTTCAGAGGAGTGGCTGGTGGGTTTGAACCACCAGGCTTCTAGTTAGCAGTCAAGTGCCTTAGACACTACGCTACCAGAGCTCCTGTGATCTAGCTTCTGATATTAGCCCAATTAATTTATTAAAACTATGGAGACAAGAATGATATTAAAATATACACCCAACACCACTGGGTCAATTCCCACCCATAGTGGCCCTCTAGGACAGAGTAGAACAATTTCAAGACTGTGACCTTCACAGAAGCAGATGGCCAGGTATTTTTTTCCACAAAGTAGCTGGGTTAAAACTACTGACATTTCATTTAGCGGCCAAGTGCTTAACCACTGTGCCACCAGGGCTCTTTAAAATATATAAAGAGAGAGAAATCAGTATCAACAGAAGAAAGAATAGTATGTGAAAAATAAAGAACAGATATGTACCCATATTAGTGGATAACCATTACTATGCATTAACTCATTGACTTTGAGCATTCCTATGTCATTGCTGAGTCTTCTAGGCCCTTAAATAGACAATCACTTCAGCTATTTTAATGGAGATTCCCAAGAGTTGATCCGTGACTTGTGTCTAAATCCATCAAAGAAATCTGATTTCAACTTGGTCTACCAAGGAACAAGGTCACAGGGCAATTATTGCTTATATATCTTCTCTTTGTCCACATCAGTCTTATGTGCATATTAGCAGGCTAGACTATTTCATAGCATTTTAAGGTCTAATGGCGAATTGTCCTGGTGATTTTAAAACATAGGACTAAATACCTGAACCTTTCCGTTGAGGTCCAACTTTCCTCCAGTTGAACTAAAATAGATCAACCATACATGTTACACTACATGTGTAGATTTCTACAATCCAGGTAACACCATCATGTGTTGTTAGCTCCAAAGAGCAAAGCAATTGTTTAATGTATTCCTTTTTAAAAATGCCACTTTATTGAGATATAATTTATATACTATAAAATTTGTGCATTTTAAAATTCAGTGGTTTGTGTGTGTGTGTGTATGTGTATGAGTATGTGGTTTTTATTCTTTAATATATTTATAGAGTAAGAGAGCCATAATTCCTCTATAATTTTGTCATTTCAGGAATAGAATCATAGTATGCAGTCTTTTGAGATTGACTTTTTTCATGCAACATAATTCCCTTGAGATATCCAAATTATTACATGTATCAATAACTCATTCCTTCTCTATTGATGAATAATATGCCACAATATGAATATAACACAGTGTAATCAATTATCCATGGAAGGGCATTTAGGCAGTTTAAAGTTTTGTGCCATTAAAAAATAGATTTGCTATGAGTATTCATGCTCAGACTTTTGTGCGACCATACACTTCCCTGGAATAAATGTTAGTAATGTAATTAATAGGGAATACTATGGTTTTGGAGTTTAAGCATAGGTACTGAAACAAGGCAGGCTTGTGCTTACTTACTGATCTGCACTGAACACGTTCCCTTGTTACCCTACCGAGAGGGACCAGGTCTTCGGGAGCAAGGTAAGCACAGGCGTAGCACAGAGTAGCAGGCCGGA
>NW_006921599.1:318076-329361 GCF_000298275.1 Orycteropus afer afer
GTGCATGGGGTCGCTATGAGTCGGAAACGACTCGACGGCACTTAACAACAACAACAACATCTATCTATCTATCTGTCTATCTATCAACCGATCCATCTATTTATCCATCTATTGGCATTAAAACATACACATTTCTCATGTCTTAATGTTTTAATATGAATGTTCAGCCTCCACTTCTTTGTGTTTTATTTCTTCATTAAGTTATTGAAGAAATTTGGTCATTTATCTCCTATGATGTTTCCCATGGATTAAATTTTGCTGCTTGAATTTTTACAGTGTACTTTAACATTCTTCACTCCACATTCATTTCATCTTGTATTTCCTGTATATGAATTATTATATGATTTTTTGACAAGATATTGCAGGTTGCAGTAGGTTCTTCAGCAAGAGGTGTATGATGATGGATTGTCTCTTTTGTTGATGTTACCAGTATTAACCTCATTGACTAGATCTTCTCATTCATTTGTGGTTGCAAAATTTTAGTATTCTAATTATATCTGAATCAGATTGAATTATTGACCTTTTCCTGAACTCACACCACATCCTACTATAGCATCATTATATAGAGAGTGCTATTTCTTGTCTCTGGCCATTGGCCTTGGATATACCACTTACCTTGGTCAATTATATGTGGGTGTAATTGATAGTGTGCCAGTTCTACACCTAGGTTTTTAAAGCCTCATGTGTTCTCATTTTGTATCATGTGATACTGCCATCACCATGAGAAGAGCTTCCCATGGAGAGTTCTTATGCCCTCTTCCTTAGGGTCAGAATGAGGACACATAGATCAAAGTCATTTCAACCATGCCCATCTGGATATGCAGCTTTAAACTGAGTATTCAGCTAAGCCCAGTCTAGATCAGCCAACCAGCAGATGACCCACAGATCTATGAGAATAAATCACTGTTATTTTAAACCATCAACATTTTGGGAGTTTGACTATACATGTCTGTTGCAATTACTAATTCATACACTATCATTGCCATTTTTTTGCTGGGAGACTTTTATAAAGAGATACTTTATTTCACCATCTAATTGGTTTCTCAATGGTTAAAATTTGTATAGGAAATCCAGAAGAATACTTGTATCTTTCTCTTTGTTTACTAGTATTCAAGGTATCAGATTCCCTAGTATCCTTTAAAAATGATAAATTAATATTTTTCTTTGTTTGATGGATATTTATATGTGCACACTCATGCATGTATGTGTGTGTGTGTGTGATATTGAAGCCAGATATTTAATATATATGATGCATTTCAACATATAGCTGCTACTTTTCTCCAATTTTTGCCCAGAAGGAGTGCTGTAATAATCTCTGATTACATTCTTGATATCTAATATGAGAACATGTCCCAGGCACTTCAATATGTACAACTCCTGCCCTAGACATGTAATTAATTATTTTTTTCAAAAATTCATATAAAATGGGCACTAGAGATATGATGTTTATTGCTACTGAATTGGTCATTATTTCCAGTCCTTTTCAATTAAGTAGATATAATTTTTATAATTCTGAATTTAAATTTGAAAATGTGCATTTGCAGAGATTGGAAGATGCTGTCATATCTTTATCCCATGTATTTGTTCCCTGTAGCATCTTAATGCCTGAGAAAGCAGCTGCAGCAGTTTGAAGCAGGGATTCCGGGGCGGTCAATAGCTCATTGAATTAGAGAAGGCCAGATTTAGTGGAGAAGGAGAATAAAAGAAGAAGAAGAAGAAGAAGTGTAAATAGCTGGGGAAAATAAAAATAAACAAACCTGCCTGGTGGCAAGTGAGACAGTGAGACGGAGAAGCACAAAACTCTTTAAACAATACTGGAGAAAACCACAAAGGACATAAAAAAGCAGGGACACTGTGGAGCCAATGGTGGCTTCAGAGATTCAGACCACCCACAACAGCAGCTTCTAGTGGTAACCTTAGGAAATGAGCAGAGTAAGTGGACAACATTTCTGAGAAACAGAGCAGAAACCCCACTGGCTCAGGTAATCATTAAGTTGGGAGCAGAAAGGGGGAAGGGTGGAAACACACCCCAGCCAGGTGGGCCCAGGGACAAGCTCACAGCATAAAGCTGGGATCCAGCTCTTCCAGGACAGCTTTTTAGCTCAAAAGGGTCCAGAGTATGGGGTTTTTGTGGCTATACGACCCAAGTGGAAAGTTGCAGCCCCCTAACCATCGAGGTTTTTGCTGATTTTAAACCACAGGTCTATGAGTGACAACAAAATGTCATCATTGGTAGCCATCCCAAACAGCTTCAAAATAGAACCCTGAAACCAACAGTAACCACAAAAATGTGAAAAAATGGAGACTCATTACTTACACCTTGGTTTTTATTTTTCTTTTGTTCCTCTTTTTGCCCCTTCTCCCCTGCCTCACTCAATAGAAGAACCACATTAAGCCACCACAACACCTGCTTGTCCCAATTCTAAATCACTGTCACTATGAACTGAGACCTGCATCCACATTCTCCACAGTGATTCCATCAACACAAAGAAAACTGCAGAGCAACCCAGCACATGTGAATTAATAACCAAGAAAAATAAAATACACCAGCTTCACCCTTGCAAAAATGTTTAAATATAAAATCAAGGCAAAACAAATCAATACATAACTAACAGTTAAAGACAACAACTTCAAAATGTCTAAGAAACAATAGGCAACCTCACATCAAACAAAACAAAACAGGATTTGACAATAGAAATAAAATCCCAGACAAAAATCTTATTAAACATGGAGGAAGAGAAGGCAATAGAATTATCCAAGAAGGGATTTAGAAGATATGTTTATAGAACTCCACAAGAGCTTAAGAAACCTCAAACAGAACCAAGGAGAACACAGACAGTACCCTGGAAGAACTCAGGAAAACCATTCAAGAACAAAATAACAAGAACACAGTCAGAACTCATACAAAAAAAAAAAGTAGTTAGAAATCCACAAGATGAATACTAAGATTACAGAATTATACAACACAGCAGAAGCACAGAAGAATAGGCTAGAACTGGTTGAAAACATATTTCCCAACTAGAAGACAAATGCCTTGACATCAGCCTGTATGAAGAAAAATCAGAACAAAGATTTTAGAGAAATGAAGAGAACCTACGAGTTACGTGGAATGACATGAAAATAAACAACACATGCCTTATTAGAATACCAGAACAAGAAGAGGCAAAAAAAAAAAAAAAAAAAAAAAAAATTTGAGGAAATTGTGGAAGACTTGCTAATAGAAAATTTTCCCCATTCCCATGAAGGAAGAAAATATATTTGTCCAAGAAGCTCAAAGAACCCAGTACAAGACAGCTCCCAAGAGGAAGTCACCAAGACACATCATAATGAAACTCTCCAAAACCAAAGACAAAGAAAGAATCTTGCATGCAGCTTGGGAAAAAAGAAATGTAACCTACAATGGACAAACAATTAGAATCAGTTCTGATTACTCAGCAGAAACCATGCAGGCAAGAAGAAAATGTGACAACATATATAAAACACTGAAGGAAAAGAACTTCCAACCAAGAATTCCATTTCCAGCCAAACTGTCCATCAAATATGAGGGAGAAATGAAGGCATTCTCAGACAAGCAGCAATTAAGGGATTTTGTGAAAATCAGACCAACCCTGCAAGAATGCTTAAGGAAGTTCTTCCAATAGAGAACCCACAACAGAGAACAACAAATTAAAACAGATCATATGACATCAATACTAAAACCAAATCAGAAATAGATGCTCAAAACAAGCTCATAAAATATTGTATACAAAGAAACAAGGGAGTCAATCTTCACACAACATCAGCAACAAAGCAAATAGAAGGAATAAAATTTCTAGATACAGAACTGTCAAAAACATGACAATGTCTTACAGAATAGACAGTTCCAAAATTACATAGAGAAGAATTCCTTCCAAAGTAACCTCAGAGAAAATTAACAATCCCCCTACACAAACCCAGAAAGAAGGAAATCATATGGGCTTAGTAAGCACAAAACCAACAATAAAGAAGAAAAAAGAGGAAACAGTTGATAACCAAATGAACTCAGCACAGAAAAGTATTTGGACCAAGAAAATCTCCAACAACATGACATAAAACACAACAGAATGACAGCAATCAATTCATACCTATCACAAATTACACTCAATGTGAATGGACTAAATGCACCAATCAAGAGAAAGAGAGTGGTGGACTAGAAAAGAAAAGAAGACCCATCAATATACTGAGTAAAAGAGACCCACCTTAGACACAAAGATAAAAACAAATTAAGAGTTAAGTGGTGGAAAAAAATATACCAAGCCAACGGTAACCAAAAAAAGAGCAGGAGCCGCAATATTAATTTCTGGTAAAATAGACTGTAATGTGAAAAACAACATAAGAGACAAAGAAGAACATTATATGATGCTGAAAGGGTCAACTGACAATGAAGGCATTACTATAATAAATATCTATGTACCAAATGACAGTGCTCCAAAATACGAAATGCAAATATAAATAGAATTAAAAGGGACAATAGACAACACTACAATAGTAGTAGGAGACTTTAACACACCACTTTCAAGGAGGAACAGATCAACTAGAAAAAAACTCAACAAAGATATGGAAGAATTCAACACAATCAACCAACTTAACCTCATAGACATATATACAGAGCATTCCACCCAACAAAAACACAATTCACATTCTTCTCCAGTGCACATGGATCGTTCTCCATAATAGATCATATGTTAGGACTTAAAACAAGCCTCAATAAATTCAGAAACATCTACAAAGCATCTTCTCAGACCACAATGCTATAAATTAGAAATTAATAATAGGAAGATCAAGGAAAAAAAATCAAATACATGGAAATTGAACAGTACACTGCTCAAAAAATACCAGGTAATAGAAGAAATAAAAAGTAAAATAATAATAATAATAAAAAATTCCTAGAAACAAATGAGATTGAAGATATATTGTGGTGTAATAAATTACATAGTGTGGCTTTTCTATCCATAAATCTTTGTAAACTCCATGATGGAATTTGTTGTCAGCAACTGAGTCGCTCCTGATTGTTAAAGTTATCCACCTGGGGTAGTTCTATTAGGAGCAGCATGAAGTAATTTTTCTGGGAAGTTCTCTCTCTTTCAGGTGCATAGAAACCTAATGTTTGGATTGGTTGGTTTGGGCCACTCTGCCAGGCTCAAAAGGAGCCCTCCTAGAGGCAAAAGGAGTCTCTCTGACTGCTGGCTGAGAACGATGTGCTCCTAAGAGAAACACACTCCTGAGAGACATGAGAGACACATGCTGCTGAGAAAGAGAGATGTGAGATACTTGCACTGCAGAGAGAGACAGGACAGACACGCACTACTGAAAGAGCAATGTGCTACTGAGACTGCTGTCTGCTGAGTGAGACGACCAGCTGCAAGAGACTGAGTGTATTTCTGAACTTCAATTGTAATCTGGTGCTTCCCTAATTAACTCCATAATATGTGAGTTTTGTGTAGCCACTGCAGTGAATTATTGAACTCAGCAGAGAGGTGGTGGGTGCTGTGGAAGGAATGGTTGGTGAAAGGGCTAGAAGGAGAGAGAATGTCTGGCCTCCCAGGAATAGGCCCTATGCTAGTGATGGTGATTCTATCTTCCTCCTGTTTGTTTAGAGGAGGTCAGAAGATGTGGCCTCCTTGTCTCTTTGGCATACATCATACCAAAACCTATGGAACACAGCGAAAGCAGTACTCAGAGGTCAGTTTATAGCAATAAATGCATACATCAACAAAGAGGAAAGAAACAAAATCAACACTCTAATACAACAACTCCAACAATTAGAAAAAAAGAACAACAGAAAAGTCCTACAGTATTTAGAAGTATCTAGAAGTAACAAAATAATAAAGACCAGAACAAAAATAAATGAAAAAGAAAATTAAAAAAAAATTAGAGAAAATCAACAAAACCAAAAGCTGGTTCTTTGAAAAGATTAACAAAATCCAGAAACCATTGGCAAATCTAACAAAAGAAAAGAAAGGGAAGATGCAAATTACAAGAATAGTAAATGAAAAGGGTGTCATCACAACAGAACCAACTGAAATAAAAAAGATACAGACAGAATATTATGAAAAACTGTACTCCAACAGATTTGAGAACGTAGAAGGGATAGATAAGTTTCTGGAATCACAAGACCTACCTAAACTATCCCACTTAGAAAATATTTGAACCAACCCATAACAAAGGAAGAAATTGAACAGGTCATAAAAAAACTTCCTACAAGAAAAAGTCCTGGCCCTGTTGGATTCACTGCAGAATTTTGCCAAACATTCAGGGAAGAGTTGACACCTATAACACTCAAGAACATAGAAAAAGAATACTTCCAAACTCATTTTATGAAGCAAGCATAATACTGATACCAAAACCAGGGAAAGACACCACAGATCAATATCCCTCATGAATATGGATGCAAAAATCTTCAACAAAATCCTAGTCAACAGAATCCAACAACATATCAAAAGAATAATACATCCTGCCCAAGTGGGATTCATACTAGGTATACAAGGATGACTCAACTTCAGAAAAAGCAATCAATGTAATCTACCACATAAACAAAATAAAAGAACCATATGATCCTACTGACCAACACAAAAAGACATTTGATAAAATCCAACACCCATTCTTATTTAGAACTCTCAGTAAAATAGGGATAGAAGGGAAATTCCTCAACATAGTAAAGGTCATATATGCAAAGCCAGCAGTCAACATTATTGTTAACAGAGAGAGACTCAAAGCATTCACTTTATGAACGGGAACCAGGCAATGATGCCCTCCAACACCACTTCTATTTAACATTGTATTGGAAGTCTTAGCAAGGCAATAAAGCAAGGAAGAGAAATAAAAGGCATCCAAATTGGCAAAGAGGAAGTAAAGCTATCTCTGTTTGCAGAAGACGTGATACTATACACAGAGAACCCAAGAGACTCAGAAAGAAAGAAAAAAAAAAAAAAAACCTACTGGAACTAATGGAGAGGTTCAGCAAAGTGGCAGGATACAAGCTGAACATACAAAAATCAGTTGGATTCCTCTACATCAACAAAGAGGCCTGTGAAAAAGAAATATGAGAAACTATATCACTTAAAATAGCTACCAAAAAGATAAAATATCTAGGAATAAATCTTACCAGAGACACAAAAGACCTATACAAAGAAAACTATAAAGCACTACTACAAGAAACTACAAGGGATCTACATAAATGGAGGAACCTGTCTTGTTCATGGATAGGAAGACTGAATGTTGTGAAAATGTCATACTACCCAAAGCAAACTACACATTTACTGCAATCCTGATTCAGATAACAACATTTTTTAAGGCTATGGAAAAACAATTACTAACTTTATATGGAAAGGAAAGAGAACTTGGATTAGCAGAACACTACTAGTGCCTACGGGAGCTCTGGTAGCATAGTGCCTAAGGCACTTGACTGCTAACCAGAGGCTGATGATTCAAACCCACCAGCCACTCTTCGGAAGGAAGGTTGGGCAATCTACTTCCGTAGTGATACTGTCTCCGAAACCCAAGGAGGGGTAGCTATGAGTCAGGACTGACTCAAGGGCACATAACAACAACAACAAGTAGTGCCTAAGACATTTGACTGCTAATCAGAAGGCTGGTGGTTCAAATCCACCAGCCTTTCCTCAGAAGGAAGGTTGGGCAATCTATTTCCATAGTGATACAGCCTTGGAAACCCAAGGAGGGGTCACTAAGAGTAGGATATGGCTAGAAAGCAGTGAGTAGTGAGTACTGAAGAAGAAAAGGGGAGGGAGACAGGCCACACCCCAGAGGCAGGAAAGGGAGGAAATACAGGGGACGACAAAGTGGCAGGATTCAGGTAAGATCCAGGTAAAGGGAGGATGGAGAGGTTTCAAACAACTAAGAGAGAAAAACTTGTCTGTCAGTTTCTCATACTGTGGTGGCTTGTACATTGCTGTGAGGCTTGAGGCTGTGCCACCTGTGTTCCAAATGCCAGCAGGGCGGCACTTGATGCACAGATTTCAACACAGCTTACAGACTGAGGAAGACTAGGAAGAGGCCATCCACTTCTCAAAGAATTGGCCAGGACAAACCTTATGAATAACAGAGAAACATGGTCTGATACTTTACTGGGCAACTTTATGAATAGCCCAGAAATATTGTCTGATACAGTGCAGGAAGACAAGCCCCTTAGGTCGGAAGGTACTCAAAATACGACTGGGAAAGAGCTGCCTCATCAGAGTATAAGCAACCTTAATTATATGGATAAAGTAAAGCTTTAGGGGTCCTCCATTTGCTGATGTGGTGTGATTTAAATTGAGGAAAAACAGCTGCAGACATCCATCAATAATCAGAACATGATATGTATGAAGTATGAATCTAGGAAATTTGGAAGTTGTCAAAAATGAAATGGAACACATAAATGTTGATATCCTAGGCATTAGTTAGCTGAAATGGACTGGCTTTGGCCACTTTGAATCAGACAACCATATGATCTACTTTGCCAGGAATGACAAATTGAAATGTCATGGCATTCATCATCACAAAGAATGTTTCAAGGTCTGTCCTGAAGTACAATGCTGTTAGTGATAGGATAATATCCATACACCTATAAGAAAGACCAGTTAATATGAATATTACTCAAGTTTATGCACCAACTACCAAAGCCAAAGATGAGGAAATTGAAGACTTTTTTTATCAACTTCTGCAGTCCGAAATTGACCAAACATGCAATCAAGATGTGTTAATTATCACCGGTGACTGGAATGCAAAAGTTGAAAACAAAGAAGAATCACTGATAGTTGGAAAGTTTGGCCTTGATGACAGAAATAGCATTGGAGATCACATGATAGAATTTTGCAATGACTTATTTATTGCAAATGTCTTTTTTCAACAACTCAAATGGCAGCTATAGACAAGGACTTTGCCAGATAGAGTACACAGGAGTAAGATTGACTACATCTATGGCAAGAGGCAATGGACAAGCTCAATATCTTCAGCCAAAACTAGGCCAGGGGCTGATTGTGAAACAGATCATCAACAGCTCATACACAAGTTCAACTTGAAGTTGAAGACAATTGACAATTAAAACAAGCCCACAAGAGCCAAAATATGATCTTGAATATATCCCTCCTGAATTTAGAGACCATCTAAAAAATAGATTTGATTCAATGACCACCAATGATTGAATACCAAAGGAATTGTGAGATGACATCAAGAACATCATCCATGAAGAAAGTAAGAAGTCATTAAAAAGATGAGAAAAGAAGACCAAAATGGATCTCAGAAGAGACTCTGAAACTTGCCCTTGAGCAGTGTAGCTAAAGCAAATGGAATAAATGAAAAGATAAAAGATTTGGATAGAAGATTCCAAAGGGCAGCTTGAGCAAACAAAACCAATTACTATAACGAAATGTGAAAAGACCTGGAGTTAGAAAACCAAAAGAGAAGAACACACTCAGCATTTCTCAAGCAGAAATAACTGAGGAAAATATTTAAGCTTTGAGTTTCAATAGTGAAAGATTCTATGGGCAAAATATTGAATGATGCAGAAGGCATCAAAAGAAGATGGAAGGAATACACAGAATCACTGTACCAAAAAGAAGTGGTCAATCTTCATCCATTTCTGGAGATGACATATAATCAAGAACCAATGGAAGGAAGAAGTCAAAGATGCACTGAAGGAATTGGTGAATAACAAGGCTCCAGGAATTGACAGAATACCCCTTGAGATGTTTAAACAAATGGATGCCCCACTGGAGGCACTCACTCAGCTATGCTATGAAATTCGGAAGACAGCTACCTGGCCAACTAAGTGGAAGAAAGACATATTTGTACCCATTCCAGAGAAAGGTGATCCCACAGAATGTGGAAATTACTGAACAATGTCATTAATAGTGCATTCAAGTAAAATCTTACTGAAGATAATTCCAGAAATGCAACCTGGATTCAGAAGAGGACATGGAATGAAGAACATCATTGCTCATTCAGATGGGTCTTGGCTCAAAGCAAAGAATATCAGAAAGATGTTTACTTGTGTTTTATTGATTATACAAAAACATTTGATTGTGTAGATCATAAGAAATTATGGGTAACTTTGAGAAGAACAGGAATTCCAGAACACTTAATTGTACTCATGAAGAACCAGTACATAGACCAGGAGGCTGTCATTTGAATGGAACAAGGGGACAATGTATGGTTTAAAATCAAGAAGGGAGTGTGTCAGCGTTGTATTCTTTACCATACTTATTCAATCTGTATGTTGAGCAAATAATCCAAGAAGCCCTACTCTATGAAAAAGAAAGTGGCATCAGGATTGGAAGGAGAATCACTAACAACCTGCGATATGCTGATGACACAACTTTGCTTGCTGAAAGTGAGGATGACATGGAACATGTAGTGATGAAGATTGAAGAATATAGTCTATAGTATGGATTAGATCTCAATATAAAGAAAACAAAAATCCTCACAACTCGACCTATAAGCAGCATTATAATAAATGGAGTGAAGATTGAAGTTGTCAAAGACTTCACATTGCTTGGTTCTACATTAGACACCAATGAAAGCAGCAGCAGGACATCAGACAACATACAGCACTGGGAAAATCAGCTGCAAAGGACCTCTTTCAACTGCTGAAGAGCAAAGTAGTCTCCTTGAGGACTTACATGCACCTGACACAAGCCACAATATTTTCTTTTTATTTTTTTAAATTGGCTATCTTTCTTTTCTTTTTTTTAATTGTGATTTGGGTGAAAATTTACAGAGTAAATACACTTTCCACACAGCAGAACATTCCACACAGCAGAACACATACACTTTGTCTCATGACATTGACCATAATTTAACACAATGCAATATCTCCCCTCCCACTTCCTACGATAGTTATCTCTTCCCTGTGTACATCCCTCCATGCACTCCTACCCCCTGAGCTGTCTCCCTGTGCCTTAGCAGACCTTCTTTCTCTCTTGCTTGTTCTCTTCAAGGAGTGTATCTATCTCAGGTAAATGCTCAACTAGAATGCCTGTCTATTGTTTGTCTGGAAGCCACAGGTGAGTTCAATTCCAGACCTTAAGGGCAGCTAGAGGCCATAGTCTCAGTGGTTCCATCAGGTTTGATCGGGCCAGTAAACCTGTTCCCGCTTTTTTTTTTTTTTCTATTCAAATGATTTTGAGTTTTGCTCCACATCATTCCCCCTGTCTATCCAGGATCTCCTACAAAGATCCTCTTCCAAGTGGTTGACAGTAGTAGCCAAGCACCATCTATTTCTTCTGGTCTCACAGTCGTATAGGCTACAGATCAAATGGTGTACCAGT
>NW_006921599.1:330031-331451 GCF_000298275.1 Orycteropus afer afer
ATAATGGACTAATACAATATTTGTCCTTTTGTGATTGACTTATTTCACTCAGCATAATGTCCTCCAAGTTCATCCACATTATGTGGTATTTTGAAGATTCTGCATTATTCTTTAGCATTGCATAGTATTCCGTTGTGTGTATGGATGAATACTGCTGCAATGAATATGGCTGTGTATATGTCTGTTCTTGTCATGGCTCTCATTTCTTTAGGGTATATACCTAGTAATGAAATAGCTAGGTCAAATGGTATTTCCAACTAGTTCCAATTTTTGAAGGAATCACCATACTGCTTTCCACAATGGTTGTACTATTTTACAGTCCCACCAGCAGTGTATGAGAGTCCCAATCTCTCCACATCCTCACCAGCATTTGCTATTTCCTGTCTTGTTGAACTTGGCTACTAGTGCTGGAGCAAGATGATATCTCATTGTTGTTTTGATTTGCATCTCTCAAATGGCTAATGATAGTGAGCATTTCTTCATATGTTTGTTGGCCACTTGAATATTGTCCTTGGTGTCCTTGGTGAAGTGTCTATTCATGTCCTCACCCCATTTTTTAATTGGATTGTTTGTCTTTTTCTTATTGAGTTGTTGGAGTTTTCAATAAATTCTAGAGATAAGTCCCTTGTCAGACATATCATTACCAAATATTTTTTCCCAATCTGTAGGTTCTCTTTTGACTCTTTTGAAGAAGTCTTTGGAGGCACACAAAATTTAATCTTTAGAAGGTCCCAATCATCTGGTTTCTCTTCTGCTATTTGTGCATTTTGATTTATGCTTGATAGTCTATTTATGCCATATATTTGGACCCTTAAATTTGCCCCTAGTTTTTCTTTGAGGAACTGTATAATTTTGGGTTTCACATTTAAGTCTTTGATCCCTCTGGAGTTCGTTTTTGTGTATGGTGTGAGGTACAAATCTTGTTTCAATTTTCTGCAAATGGATCTCCAGTTTTGCTAGGACCATTTATTAAACAAACATTCTCTTTCCCATTTCATGGATTTTGGCCCTTTGTCAAAAATCAGCTGAGCATTGGTCAATGGATCTATTTCTGGATTCTCAATTCTATTCCATTGGTCTATGTATCTGTCATTAAACCAATACCAGGCAGTTGTAACAACTGTGGCTGCATAGTAGGTTTTGAGATCTGGAAGTTGAGACCTCGTACTTTGTTTTTCTTCTTCAATTGTTGTTGTTGTTAAGTGCCGTCGAGTCGTTTCCGACTCATAGCGACCCCATGCACTGCAGAATGAAACACTGCCCGATCCCGCGCCAGCCCCACAATCCCTGCTATACTTGAGCTCATCATTGAAGCCACCATATCAATCCATCTCCTTGAAGGCCTCCCCCTCTTTCGTCGACCCTCCACCCTACCAAGCATGACATCCTTCTCCAGGGAATGGTCCCTTCTGACAACATG
>NW_006921599.1:343870-348957 GCF_000298275.1 Orycteropus afer afer
ATAAGGGGGGAAAAGAAGAAGAAAACAAATAAATCTGTAATATCTGGAATTGGTCACTGAGAGGAAAAAGGTAGAGAATGAGAATAATGAATAAAAAAAAAAAACAAAGAAACAAACCAACACTACAAAAGAAAAAAAAAAAAAAAAAAAAAAAAAAAAAAAAAAAAAAACAAGGGACGGGGTTAACCTCGAGAGAAAGAGAAAAAAAAAAAACGGTGTAAACTAGTACCTTTTCAGTTGTGCACTCTACATCCAGAGTTGTTGGGGTTACTGGAAAGCAGAACCTCTTCTTAAGCCCTTGGAATCTGGTAGAATGCTGTCTCTTCAGGTTGTCACTAGCTGCTGGTTAAGTGTGGATTTGTTTTGTCTTGGCTTTATGGTTTAATATTTTGAAACGGTGAAGCTGGTGTGTTTTATTTTATTATTGATTCAAGTGTGTTGGGTCTCTATGCTGTTTTCTTTGTGATGGTGGAATCACTGTGTGTAGTGTGGATAAGTGTCTCTGTTTTTTTGTAAAGAGGGTTTAGAGTTCGAATCAGGAGGTTTTATAGTAATTGGCTGAATATATTTTCTTCTATTAAAAGAGTGAAGGTATTGGCGGAGAAGGTGGGAGCAGAAGAAGGAAAGCTTGGTGTTGCTAGGGTCAGTTTCTAGGGCTTTGAGCAGGTTATTATTGATGACGTATTTATTTGCAAGACTGCAGCTCAATCTCAGGAAAGATTCATATTGTTAGAATTTCGCAAATTTCTGCCAATTTTAGGCACACTCAAAGATCCCATCTTTGTGGCCACACAGCACCAAAGCACAGCTCCAAGGCAAAATTTGCGGGACCGTGCTCAGCTGCTGTTTTTTTTTTTTCTCCATGCCCCATCTGCCCGTGGTGCTGGTGCAATCCCAACAGACCACTAATGACCAGCTCTGGAGTTTGTCTGTGATACTGCCTACCTGCAGGGCCAAAGATGTGCACAGTTTCAGGTGTGTTGGAGTCAGGGGAGTACCGGAGCAGGCTATTATTGATGATGTATTTATTTGCAAGACTGTGGCTCAACCTCAGGAAAGATTACTATTGTTAGAGTATCGCAAATTTCTGCCAATTTCAGGCACACTCAAAGACCCTGCCTCCGCGGCTCCACAGTGCCAAAGAACAGCTCCAAGGCAAAATTCTTTGGACTGCCATTTCTTCACTCTCCCTGTTCTGTCTGCCTGCAGTACTGACGGAATCCTGCCATACTGCTATGGCCAGCTCTGGAGATTGTCTGTGATACCGCCCAGCTTAGATGCCAAAGATGCATGCAGTTTCAGCTGTGTTTGGGTCAGGGGAGTAGCTGCTAGTGACCTGCAGTCCCAATCTCTGTGACAAAGAAAAGCACAATCTCTCCCAGTCTGACCCCAGTCCACTCTGTGACACGTTGGAAGGGAGGGAACTAGCCTTCCTGTCGCAACAGTAAGTCCTCCACCAAATCTCACTGGAGTTGGCTGTGTCTGCCAGTACGCAGAAGACCCAAATTCCCTCAAAAAAAATCAAACTCGGCTGCTGGAGGCAGGTCTCTGCTGCTGCCCACCAGAATATTAGAGTGGTTGCTGGTATGCTGTTATAAGGTGTCCTCACTCCTGGCTCAGGGATCTCAGGCAGCCATCCTTGCCCAGCACGCAGTGACTGCTCCAGAAAGGTTTCCAATGCCTCTCTCAGGTGCCCATCTGTTCTCTGCCAGTAGCTCTTTCCTAAATATTCTCCCTGTGCCTTTTCTCTAATTCTGCTCTTCTGTGTTTGATGCACTCTGATTCAGTGAGCTGTTCAGAGCACCCAAGTTCCTAATTCAAACTGTTGTGTCTAGTTTTCCAACACCTTAGATGCCAGAGGGTAAAAGCATGCTGCTCATTGGCGAGACTCCATTTTGAAAATCAAGCCATGATATTTTCAATTGCCTCATATGCATGTGAAGGAAGACCAAAGAAGAATTGATGTTTTTGAGTTGTGGTGCTGCCGAAGAATGCTGAAAGTACCAGGGACTGCTAAAAGAACTAACAAATCTGTCATGGAGGAAGTGTGACTGGAATGCTCCTTGAAAGTGAAAATGTGGTGACCTTGTGTCACCTACTTTGGTCATGTTATCAGAAGGGACCATTCCCTGCAGAATGATGTCATGCTTGGTAAGGTGGAGGGTCAACAAAAGAGGGAAGCCCCTCAACCAGATGGATTGACACAGTGGCTGCAGCAATGGGCTCAAGTATAGCAAGTATTGAGGAGCTGGCGTGGGATTGGGCGGTGTTTTGTTCTGCTGTGCATAGGGTTGTTATGAGTCAGAGATGACTCGAGAGCATCTAACTACAACAGTGAAGAAGAAGAACAAAGTGGAAGGTCTCACACTCCTGAATCTCAAAACCTACTATACAGCCACCATAGTCAAGACAGTGTGGTATTGGTACAATGATAGACAGATAGACCAAAGGAATAGAATAAAAAACCCAGAAATAGACCCATCCATCCATAGACAGCTGATCTTTCACAAAGGACTGAAACCCCATTAAATGGGGAAGAGATAACCTCTCTAACAAATGGTGCTGGAAAAATTGGATATGCACTTGCAGAAAAATGAAACAAGACCCATACCTCACCCCATACAAAAAAAAACAAACTCCAGTTGGATCAAAGTCTGAAATGTAAAACTCAAACTACAAAGTTCTTCAGAGATAAAATAGGGACAAATCAAGGGGCCCTTATTTATGGCATAAATAGACTATCAAGCATAACCCAGAATTCATAGGAAGTAGAAGAGAAGCTGGACAACTGGACCTTTTAAAAATTAAATTCTTAAGCACATCAAAAGACTTCTTCGAAATAGTGAAAAGAGAAACTACAGATTGGGAGAAATTATTTGCCTATGACATATATAACAAAGGATTTATCTCCAAAATTATAGAAAACTTCAACAACTCAATGCCAAAAAGAAAAGCAATCCAATTCAAAAATGGGCAAAGGGCATGAACAGACACTTCAAAGAAGACAATATGCTGTCAGTCAACAAACACATGAGGAATTGCTCATGATCATTAGCCATTAGGGAGGTGCAAATCTAAACAACAATGGGATATCATCTCATGCCAACAATAACAGCAGAGTTCAACAGGACAGAAAATAATAAATGCTGGTGAGGTTGCAGACATTGTTGATGGGATTGTAAAACAGTACAACCGTTATGGTAAATGGTATGGTGTTTCCTTAAAAAACTGAAAATAGAAATATAATTTGAATTAGCAATTCCATTACTAGGAATATAGCATAAAGAGGTAACAGGACAGGAATAGACATATGCACACCTGTGTTCATTGCAGCACAATTCACTATAGCAAAGAGATGGAAACAACCTAAATGCCTATCAACAGAAGAATGGATAACCAAACTATGGTACATTCACACAATGGAATACTACTTAAAGAACAATGAAGAATACATAAATCATCTCACAACATAAACTCACTGCTGTGGAGTCAGATCCGACTCATAGCAACCCCTCCTTTGGTTTTCAAGGCGGTATCACTATGGAAGTAGATTACCCAACCTTCCTTCCAAGGAATGCCTGGTGGGTTTGAACCACCAGTCTTCTGGTTTGCAGTCAAATGCCTTAGGCACTTTGCCACCTGAGTTCCTTGGAGGACATTATGCTGAGTGAACTAAGTCAATTCCAGAAAGACAAATATTGTATGAGCTCATTACTGTAAAAGTCAAGGGAGAGTTTGCTTAGGGAAGGCAACTCACTTTGTAGGTTACTGGGAATTGGAGAGAAGAGGAGGGGGAAATTTTGAACTAGTTGGGGGCCACACACTGAGTTGGGTAAGGGGGGGGATGATATAGAAAGAGTCTGTAACCAGCATGATAACTTTGGGGAAAGAGAGGACACCAAATTGTGCACATAAGATACAGACAACAGAGGCTAATACCAGTATATCCACAATACTGCATTACCATTAACACCAAACACCAGGCTACAGATAAATATGTAGACAACTGAGAAGATGAGATGGGGGTCAGTGAGTAGGAATATACTCTAGACCAATGATAGATTCAGCTGAGGGTAATTTTGCACAGATACTAGTGATACAAAATAGCTGCAATCATTACAGAAGCAACAGAAGACAGACATAGAGCAATCCCTCATAGACAGCCAGACACCATGGGAGAGAGAACCACCTGATCTGCTGACTCAGGACCATAGTATTGGGGCACACCAGGCTCAATTAGCACAGCATAATATATAAAAATCTTGTTCCACAACCTACTTTGGGGAGTAGTGGCTGGAGTCTTAAAAGCTTTCAAGAGGCCATCTAAGATGCCGCTAATGGTCTTCTATTGTCAGAAGCAAAGAAGAGTGAAGAAAACCAAGGGCATTTGGAAACAATCAGCCCTAGGACATGATGGATTTTGAGACCAGAAGAACTAGATGGTGCTTGGCTACCAATGCCAACCACTCGGGAAGGGATCAAAACTGGAGATCCTAGATAGAATAGGAGGAATTATGTGGAACAAAATTCAAAAACACAATAATGACCAGAATTACTATCTGGATGGAGTCTGGTGGGACTCCCAAGACTATGGCCTTAGGATACATTTTGAGCCTGGGACAAAACTCACTCCCAAGGTCTGGTTCTTAGCCTAACAGTAATAATACTTACATGCAGAACACCCAACCCAGGGCAATGCACCCACCCACTCTATGGAGACACATTGCTTGGAGCAATTGACCATGGGGCACTAGAGGGGCAACATTCACATGGAGGAAAAGCTGGAGGAACAGGACTGCATAACTAAGAAAGGCACAGGAATGGGGGGTGGTCACTGGGGAGGGAGCAGAGGAGAATGCGTTAGGGTTGGGGATGGTAATTGGGGAGTAAAATCAAATGCACATGAATTGTTGAATGTAAAACAATTTCTGCTCTGTAAATTTGCACCTAAAGCCCAGTAAAAAAAAAAAAAAAAAAAAGAAAAGAAATAAAGGGAGAGAAAGAAAGAAAAGGAAAGGAAAGGAAAGGAAAGGGGAAAGGGGAAAAGAAGAAAGGAATAACGGAAGAAAGAAAGAAAGAAAGAAAAA
>NW_006921599.1:349057-350384 GCF_000298275.1 Orycteropus afer afer
AAAGGAAAGGAAAGGAAAGGGGAAAGGGGAAAAGAAGAAAGGAATAACGGAAGAAAGAAAGAAAGAAAGAAAAAATGTGCATGATCATTTCCACTTCAAATTCCTTACTTTAAGATAAATGCATAAACAATCTTCTTTAAGATAAGCATACCATGTGTTCATATTGCTATTTCCACTTGGAATTCAGGACTAGAGAATGTTTTCTTAAGCATTTCTAGATTATATCTATACATAATGTTCCTTCACCATATTGATTCTTAAAATGTTAGAGAAGGTAGAATTATATTATTATATAACACATCCTCAAAATAAGGTAATAATCCTACCACTAGCAATATGATTACTGAGCATGGTTGAAATTTTTATACAAGTTTCTCTTTTCTTTTTCCATATACTTTTAATAATTGCACTATATATACATATAGCTGTTAGATACTGTAATCTCTCTCTTACAAGCATCAATTTTGATTCTTAAAATAAATATGTATTCAATGCTTACGATCACCCTTTTTGTGGCTATCTCTACAGTCATTTTGGTTGTCTGAAGGCTGTTTTCTAGTAGATTCCTAAGGAAGGCCTGTTTGAGTTATTTCATGGGGTGCCAATTTGTCTGTTGCACGCAACTTAGCTGCATATTAGTATCTTCATTCACATTTTTTATTCTTGGATATCTTATACTTAATATTCTATTTTTTTTTTACATAAAGTGATGCTATTGGACAGTCTGATTATAATCTGATTTTCTTTAATTTATACATGACTGCACCCCCAAAAGATTTTTTCTTTAATAACCAATAACTCTACTGATCCAATAATTATATTAGAATATATTTCAGTTTTAATAATTCATAGCTTATTCTGTGTATGCATTATGCATTTTCAAAATACAGTTTCAAACATTTTTCTTTTCAGAAAAATTTTCCTAGCATTGTGATTTTATAATTGTTCTGTTGCCTAGTTTCGGCTTAACTCTTCTAGGGATTTCCATTATATGTTTCTTGATATCTTAACTGCCTAATATGTATATGTGTCACTTTTTCTCTTTTTAATCTCCTCTTTTTAATCTTTCTCCTTCTATTGATTTTTAAATTTTTCCTTCTTTTTCTTTCAAAGCATTATATATTGAGTTTGTTCACTCTTATGTTCATTCTGGCTTAGTCTTTATTTTTGAAGTAATATTTTCCTTTATTTCCAAGTCTTCCAGGATTTTTTTCACTTCATTTCTATTTTATTTTTCTAATTCTGATTTATGTTATTCTTTCATACCTTATGGTATATATATATATATATATATATATACATATATATATATATATATATATATATA
>NW_006921599.1:350539-352781 GCF_000298275.1 Orycteropus afer afer
TATTCTTATATCAGGGAGCTCTGATGGCATAGTGTCTAAGGCATTTGACTGTTAACTAGAAGGCTGGCAGTTCAAACCCACCAGCCTCAGAAGGAAGATTGGGCAATGTACTTCCATAGAGATACTGCCTTGGAAACCCAAGGAGGAGTCGCTATGAGAAACGACTCCATGGCAGTGAGTTTGGTTTGCTTTTGGCATTTTAATATCAAGGAGCTCTGGTGGTAGAATGGTTAGGAACAATGCTAACCAACAGTTTGTGGTTAGAACCCTCCAGCTGCTCTGTGGAAGGGAAACAAGGCAGTCTGCTTCTGGAAAGATTTATAGCCTTGGATACCTTTTGCAAAGATTTACAGCCATGGGAACCCAATGGGGATGACTATGAGTTGGAATCAACTCAGCGGCAGTGAGTTTGGGTTTTTTTTGTTTGTTTTTTGGTTTTGTTTTTATATGAAATTAATTTTCCTAGCTTTCAGGAGCAATGTTTAGTTTTGGATCGCTTTCCTAACTTCTGGAAAATTTCTAGTATATTTCTAGAATTCTCTCTTCTCTTGTCCTTGTAAAATATTTAAAACATTCCACTTTTTTCTCTGAGCTCTCCTGAGTCTGTTCTCCTCCCACACACATATCCAAAAACAGAAAAAGAAAAAAAAAAAAACACACCAAAGCACTGCCATCGAATAGATTACAACTCATAGTTAATACAAGACAGAATAAAACTGCCCCATAGGGTTTCCAATGCTGTGATGAGCAGCTGGTGGGTTTGCACTGCCAATCTTTTGTTTAACAGCTTAATGCTTCAACCAATCACCACCAGAGTACAACTTTATTTGAATCTTCTTCTTTCTTTGCTTGTATTGTCCTTGTCTTGCCACACTTCAGTTTTAAGTTTAGTGATTTCTCCTCAGTGTGGAACTTTTTCTTGGAAGGAAAGTCCACATAACCTTGTCTGCTCAGCCTGTGCAGTCCATCTTGAGTTTTCTTAGAGACCCACCGTATTCACCCAACAATGGGGTGTGCACCCTTCTCTATGTTACACCTGCTTTCACATTGGTTCCCTGAGATTTTTCATGAGTGTCTTTCAGTTATTTTTGAATTCTCATTGTTGTTGCTAGCTGCCATTGAGTCTGCTTTAAATTATGATGCCCTTATGTATAACAGAATGAAACACTGCCCAGTCCTGCTCCATCTTCGTGACTATTGGCAAGCTTGAGTCCATTGTTATGGCCACTGTATATTTTGAGTCCCTTACAACCAGGGGACTCATCTTTTAACATCATATTGGACAATGGCTAAATATTGGAGGTAGATCTCTATCCCTTACTTCCTAGTTTATGTTAGTCTGGAAGTTCCAATGAAACCCGTCCACCACTGATGACCTGACTGCTATGAGAAATAGGGTGTCATAGATTCCAGCAATCATAGAAACATGCAAGTCACCACAATGTAACAAATTACAAACTACTGATTGTTTTGAATTCTTCAGTCTATTCTATCATTTTTCTTGACTTCTTTGCACATATATTGAAAACGCATAGATTTTATACTGCTACCTGTAATTTCATTAGCACCCACTTGTATCCTGGTGTCTGTGGGAAATAAAAATCACAAAATCAAAGATGACTAAGTTAGAAATTTCTGAACTGAAAAATGTCAGAAAAAGTATTAATGATATCTTCTCATAAGAGTGATTGGACCTAAAGTTTTCCCAAAATCCATAATACTTTTTGTGTTATATATTTTGTTTATATTTTTAAACCGAAGGTTTATTTTCAGATAACATTGGGTCAAAATTTAGAAATTTTCTGAATTCTTCAACAGTTTTTCTTAGATTATCAGGTACTATATATTTAGCACTTGGAAGGAAGATGGGGCAATCTATTTCCTTAGTGATACTGCCTCAGAAACCCAAGGAGGGGTTGCTATGAGTCGTGTCTGACTCGATGGCACATAACAACACAACAAAAACATATATTTAGCAGGGAGTTCTGGTGGCACAGTGACTAAGGCACTTGACTGATAACCAGAAGGCTGGCAGTTCAAATCCACCAGTCACTCCTCGGAAGGAAGGTTGGGCAATCTACTTCCATAGTGATACGCCCTCAGAGACCCAAGGAGGGGTCACTATGAGTCGGGTCTGATTTGATGGCACATAACAACGACACTTGCCTGCTAACCAGACGGCTGGCGGTTCAAACCCACCAGCCACTCCTCGGGAGGAAGGTTGGGCAATCCTACTTCCGTA
>NW_006921599.1:355224-371001 GCF_000298275.1 Orycteropus afer afer
CCTGGAGAAGGATGTCATGCTTGGTAGGGTGGAGGGTCAATGAAAGAGGGGGAGGCCTTCAACAGGATGGATTGACACAGTGGCTGCAATGATGGGCTCAAGTATAGCAGTGATTGTGGGGTTGGCGCGGGATTGGGCAGTGTTTCGTTCTGCTGTGCATGGGGTCGCTATGAGTCAGAAACGACTCGACGGCACTTAACAACAACAAATGCTGAAGGGAAGTAGATACATAATTGATGTATACATTTATACCATCTTGAGCCTAATAAGACATGTAGTTTTTTGGTCTTATGTAAAAGAATTTTGTAATGCTGAATATCCATGATAAAATCCACTATACCTCACTCTTGTTGATGAGTACCTTATAAAGATTATTAAAATCAATTTTAATTTGAGTCCCTTTCAACCATATACATGTAGAGGCATTTGTGTCATCACATTGAAACTACAGACAATGTGAATCTAGCTTTTTACATGAATCATGCTTCTGGGAGGGTGGAGAACAGAATAAAGAGATGACAACTATGTGGAAATTATGCCATGTCTCCTCTTTTTTGGGTCCATAGCAGATACCAAATCAAAAATCAAACCAGTTGTTACAGAGTTGATTCTAACTTACGGTACGGCAGCTTCATATGCATCAGAGTAGAACTAAGCTTCATAGAGTTTTCAATGGCTGATTTTGGGGCCATAGATCTCTAGTTCTTTCTTCTGAGGCACCTCTGAATGGACTCCAATTGCCAACCTTTACAAAGGTTAGCAGCCAAGTGTAACCATTTGAGCCACCCTTAGATTCCATAGCAGATACAGTGCTTTTTAATCACTGTTTTCTACTAAACCTAGCTAGAACCCCAGAATCTTTCTTAATACCAGGCTTTGGGAAGCAACTACAAATCAGAGTTAGTGCAAGACAATTTCAATCTATTTGTCCTACCTGGGAAGAAAAACATCATGGTGGAGGTTTATTTTCATACTAAGGCATTCTATTGGTGTAGTGGTTAAAGCATTTGGCTGCTAACTAAAGGATTGGTAGTTCAAATCCATCAGCCAAGCCATGGGAGGAAGATGAAGCAGTTTGGTTCTATAAGGATTTACAACCTTGGAAACCCAATGGAGTTCACTATGAGTTGGAATCGACCTGATAGCAGTGAGTTTTTTTTTTTTTTTTTTGTATTCCCATGCTAGTTCTAGCAGGTAGGGTGCACCGTACCCAGTAAGCCTTTTGCAGTGGCAGATCTCAGTTACCTGGCACCTGCAGGCCTGGAAGAAATCTGGCCTGATATTGTCACCCATTATTGTGAGAGAGCACTTGAATGACAGGCACTGAGCTAGTGTTTACCCTGTGGGGCTCCTGACTCATGCAATGTCTGTCAACACTCCCTATCACTCCTGCTTATGCAGACTGTTTTTTTTTTTTTTTTTTGCCTGATGTATTCATCACCAAGCTGCAGACACCTAGTTAATCCATTTAGAACCTATCAGCTCTGTTCATCGGCTCATAAACCTATTACCTTGGAGGCGCAGTGCTGAGGGACACAGGTGCCAGACCACTGCACAAAACCCAATTGAGTTATGTAGCAGGCAGTGAGGGGCTCCTAATCACGATTCTGACTACATGGGGAATTGCCTGTGTTATGTGGTAGCAGCCACTTTATTAAATATCGATTTAAATCACGGCCTTTAATCAAATCTGATAGAAGACCTCTTTCACCTTCGCCCCTCCTCAGCTCCTCCTCACCCCCTCCTTTTCCAATCAGCCTGGCTGGTGACATCGGAGCTGAGGAATGAATAGTTAGCAAGCAGTTCACCAGAAAACCCTTTTCAACAGTAATGAGGCATTTGTGATAATCGAGTGATGAAATGTAAATGGGCAGTAATGAACACAATTACATCCACGAGGGAACCATCAACAGTGGCTTCTTTCCTCACAGATAGATGAGCTCTTTCTCTGTCATTGCCCACTGCTGCCTTTGCTGGGAAGCTGGACGCTGAGCACAGGGTTGGGGAAGAGGCCTGGGACTACAGGGGAAACTGAGAAAAGGCAAATGTAAGGAGGTATTGACAGCATCAGTTAGCAGAGCTTGAGCCCCTAAAGCTCTTGAGCACCTCAGCTCCTGAAGTTCGTATGCTGATCTCCCTGTCTCTTTCCTCTCCTCTTCCCTCCCTGTCCTTGGGGAAGGGATAACTTGATTTGCTGCAATGTTTGAAAGCTGCCTAGTTGTGCTAACAAGCTGGGGTTGAACCTAAGCCTGTTTGTTCCACTACAACTGTGCTGTGTGGCTGAGGCTGCCTGGATTTTAGCAAGAACAAAAGCCAAGAAATAGAACCTGTGACAGGAAACACAAGTACCACCACTACTGGTGTCATCTCTGCACTCAAGGAACAAGTAGGGAGAAAGACACTGATATTTTCAAGGAAACAGGCTGGCTCAGTACTTCTGTTATCGCTCTGTCCGCTGTTAGAATGAGCTTGTATGTTGTGGCAGGAGAGCGGTACAACAGAACTGGAATGGTCTTACAGTTGCAGACTGAATCTTGAATTATGGAATATGATTTGTTATTTTAAAAATAAATATGGTAAAGAATAATCTACCCTTGACTCCCTTGACTTTCTCATCAAAATTTTTTAGGAACACATATTAAATGTTCTGCTTTACTAATGTGACTGCATAAAGATACATAGTTTTGGACATATATATGTATATATATATATATATATACCCACACACTTATACACACACACACACACACATATATCTATATACACACACATATATATCTATATACACACACACACATATATATACACACACACATACTTATTGACATTATATATGTCACATTTTAAATTACATATGTATAATTTTTAAAAAAACCTTTATTAAGTAAAAGTGTTAATTAAGTGTTTGGAAAAGAAATCTATATATAAATGTAAGGGAAATATGAAAACTGATTTTAATGAAAGTTGATCAATTAAAATCTCACTAATATTTTCTATCAGAAGTTCCTAAATCTATAAAGATAATATTTTTAAGATTTTATTCTGACTTTTGTATTATTGCAACAGCTGTTTCTCTCCCACTTCATTATGTGAACTTTGCATCTTTAGATATTTATTTAGTCAAAGTTTGTTAATAATAATGAAATATTATGCCAAATTATTTCAATAGATTAACTATTAAATGACTGCTGGTCAATGTAAAAAATGTATCTATGGGTTAATATCTATTTAGACATTTCTCAAAATTGTCCAATTACTTATTTCAAGGGCTATTTTTCTTGAAATATTTACTAGAAAGCATACTCAACTTGTGGAAATCTAAGATTCATTGTCAATTTTGTCTTGATATTCCTGAATATATGTGGAAAATTTGGCAAAATAATCCATTCAAAAAAATTGGTGAATTGGCCCTTGGTGAATTAGTCTTTTTGGTTTATCACTCATTTAATAAATAGCCTTTTGGCATGCTGACTTTTGCTGAATTGGCATACAAAAATTTGAATGCACATGGAAAGCCAAAATGATTATCAAAAAATGTCATTTTGACCTATTTTTTTTAAAAAAAACTATACCACCTGTTCAAGTCAGTACAGAAAGGCAATATCCCAGATCATGACCTTTTGTCAGAGTAAGTTCCTCATTTAAATAACTAAGGTTTATACCTGAAATTTACTGAGGTAGATATTACCTAAGGAATAGAAAACAACAAAAATGTGATACAGCATAAAACTTCCACTATAGGAATGAGGGGAGCTCTGGTGGTGTAGTTTCTAAGGCATTTGACTGATAACCAGAAAGCTGGCAGTTCAAACCTACTAGCCAATCCTCAAAAGGAAGATTAGTCAATCTACTTCCCTAGCTATATGGCCTCGGAAAACCAAGGAGGGGTTGCTATGAGTCCGTTCCTACTCGACAGCAGTGAGGTTTTTTTAATTAATTAATTAATTTTTAATATGAATGGCATTACCTACTCCACTGGCCTTACTTCTTTCAACTCCCGCCAACTTGTTTGACCTCTGATTTGTTGACATTTAGTGGGTCCCTGGGTGGCACAATGGACTCTGGTGGCACCAAGGTTAAAGCATTTGATTGCTAATCAATAGGTTGGCATTTCAAATATACCAGCCACTCTGAGGGAGGAAGATAAGGCAGTCTGTTTCTGTAAAGGTTTACAACCTTGGAAAGCATGTGAGGCAGTTCTAACTCTGTCCTATAGAGTCATTATGAGTTGGAATAGACTCAATGACAGTGGATTAGGTTGTCTGGGTTTTGGGTGATACAAATCATTTATGCTAGATTACTAATTTAAATGTACATGGTTCAAACATACCCAGAGGCTGCACAGAAAAAGATTTGGCAATCTGCTTCCTTAAAAGGACAGCGAAGAAAACCCCATAAAGCTCAGTTCTATTCTGTAACATGGGATTGTCATGAGTCAGAATTGATTGGACAGCAAATGATAACAGTGATTTCACAACTCATTTTTCTGTTTACTGGGTCCTTTTTATCGTTAAGCACATTAGTCTCGTACCCTTCTTTCCCCTCTCATTCTTCATCAAGTTTTAATTTATGTGTCCCTTTCTCCAGAAAGGGAGCTCTGGTGGCATAGTGTCTAAGGCATTTGACTCCTAACCAGAAGGCTAGAGTTCAAACCTACCAATCACTCCGCGGAAGGAAGGTTGGATAATCTATTTCTGTAGAGATACCACCTCGGAAATCTAAGGAAGGGCCACTATGAATCAGATCCGACTCAACGGCAGTGAGTTTGGTTTTTTTGTTGTTGTTGTTCATTTTTTCAGATCAACTTCTTCATTCATTTCTTAATCCTATTATTCTATTTAAGGAGCTCTGGTGGTGTAGTGGTTAAAGCATTGGTCTGTAAACCAAAAGGTCCATGGTTCAAACCTACCAGCTGCTCCAAGGAAGAAAGATGGGACAATCTGCTTCCTTAAAGATTTACAGCTTTGGAAACCCAATGGATATCATTATGAATTAGAATTGACACGATGGCAGTGAGTTTGGTTAGTTTTTATTATTCTATTTAGCATATTTTATTAATAGTTAGCTCCTAAGTGTCAGAGAGTCAAAGACCAATTTTCAGCTTTTTTTTTTTTCATCTGTATAATGGACAACTCTCTGGCTGGAGCATAGTATTTTCTCAAAAAATGTTTATTAACCAGAAGTGGGAAGATATTTATCTGTCTCTCTGACTTTCTAAGTATTCAAGTGTAAGCCTTGTGCGGTAGTTAAGTTGTGAGACAACTTGGCTGGGCCTGGGTTTGACTGCCTGAGAAGTTGGATATAGTTATTCCTCATGATGAGACTGGTAATCAACCACATGGTGGAATCTACTGGAGCAGCTGAGTAGCTGCCTTAAGGATGTGGTCTGTTTCTAGTCTATAAGCATTGAAAAAGGTCTCAGAGGTTTTGGCACACTTGGACCCTGCACGTAGTCAAGTCTTTATCTCAATGACCTGCCATGTTGTCTGCCAATCTTGGGTCTGTTAATGGACTTGAATTAGTGGCCTGCCATGTTGCTAGATAATCTTGGTACTGTGCCATTTTACTTGTCAACCTTGGGTTTGTCAGCCTCAGTGGCTAGACACTGAAGGAGTTAAGAGAAGCCTGCAGCTTCAGTGGGTGAAGAACAAGAAGCAGAGCTGAAGTCCAAGGTTGAGGGGACTTCACCCAGCCCCCAGAGCTGGCACTTTGAACTCGAACTTTAGCCTCCTGAACTGTAAGAGAATAAACCACGGTTTGATAAAGCCATACATTTGTGGTATTTTACTGTGCTCTGTTACAGCAGCACTAGAGGACCAAAACACTTTATTACGTATTAGTCTTGTATATTAGCCTTATGTTTTTATTTATCTTTTATTTCTTTCCCCTTAAAAAAAAAAAAAAAACTGGGTTTGACAATGTCCAGTAAATTGCAGTTTTTATAAGGTTGTATGTTAGTAGAGCCTTAAAAGAAAAATCTCTCTTCCTTTCTGATTGGATAACACCCAATCTGATGACTATTTTCTTGAACATCTGACATCAGTGTATAAGTTTAACTGTTAAAGAATGTTTATTTGTGCCTTTTTTTCCAAAAGCAGTTTGCCTTTATACAGAACATAAAACATGGATAAATACAAAACAAAATAAAAAACTCATTGCCATAGAGTCTAATTCCTACTCATAGTAACTCTGTAAGACAGAGTAGAACTGCCCCACAGGGTTTCAAAGGCTGTAAATCTTTACTAAAGTAGGCTGCTACATCTTTCTTCTGTTGGTAGGTTCAGACTGATGACCTTTGGTTTGTAGCTTAACCACTGCATTACCAGAGCTCTTTCTAAAACAAGCTTGTTGTTGTTGTTAAGTGCTGTTGAGTCGTTTCCGACTCATAGTCATCCCATGTACAGCAGAACGAAGCACTGCCCGATCCCACTCCAGCTCCATGATCCCTGCTATACTGGAGCCCATCATTGCAGCCACCGTTCAATCCATCTCATTGAAGGCCTTCCACTCTTCCGTCAACCCTCCACCCTACCATGCATGACATCCTTCTCCAGGGAATGGTCCCTTCTGACAGCATGACCAAAGTAGGTGAGACAAAGTCTGGCCATTCTCGCTTCCAAGGAACATTTCGGGTGTACTTCCTCCAGGACATATCTGTTAGTTCTTTTAGTAGTCCATGGTACTTTCAGCATTCTTCACCAGCACCACAACTCAAAGGCATCAACTCTTCTTTGGTCTTCCTTATTCATTGTCCAGCTCTCACATGCATATGAGGCTATTGGAAATATCATGGCTTGTGTCAGGTGCACCTTAGTCCTCCAGGAGACATCCTTGCTCCTCAGCAAGTCAGCCGCAGGGATCCAGGTGAGGAGAGGGAACCCAGGCACGCCAAAAGCAGCAGGGCAGGAGAGTGGGAGAAAGAGGATTAAAAGGCCCAGCAACCTGGACAGACAAGCAGTCAGCCACAGGGACCCAGGTAAGGGTGGTACGAGAGGTTTCCAACAAGGAGACAAACTTGTCTGTTAGTTTGTCCTACCGTGGTGACATGCTGAGGTTTCCAACAGGGAGACAAACTTGTCTGTTAGTTTGTCCTACCCTGGTGATATGTTGATGTGAGTTTTGAGGCTGAGCCACTGGTGTTTCAAACCCAGTGGGATGCACATGTTGCACAAGTATCACCCCAGCTTACAGACTGAGACAGACTAGGAAGAAGGAAGAGGCCATCCACTTCTCAAAGAATTGGCCAGGGAAAACCATATGAATAGCAAAGAAACAGTGTCTAAAACAAGCATGAAGTGACAATATAGGAAGAAAAGCTGATTTATGCATGAGAGGTTGAGGGGAAAAAAAAAAAAAAAGTCTTCTTGGTAACACTTTCTCAGTCTGGTAAAATATTCCATAATAGGTGGTACTCTAATTCAGGCTTCCCTTGCCCACAATTCATTTTGATCAAGAAGGCTGGAAGATACCAGTGTGAAGCTATTTCTTTTGTTAATTTTTCATGACTTTCCCACCATTCTGACTTTTTAGTATTGTGTTTCACCAGTGTTTAGCACCTCTACCATGGAGGGGGGCAGGAAGGAATTAAACTTAATACAGTCAATGATATTACTTTTGTGGTGAGGGAAGAGAGATATTTTAAGAAAAAGTTGACAGAATTAGATAGGAATTTGGAAACTATAATTTTCAGTCACTCCAGTATTTTGTGTTGGCTGTAGTATATCTAATGTTGCAGCATATCTAATTTTAAATGCACATATACCATTTTATCATTTTTTTTTCATTCATTACTTTGTAAAAGCTGTTAACAGTAAGCCTAAAGGCCATACTTAAGATAGCACCCTAAAAAATGAAGACACTCATTTGAGTCTCTTAGAAATAACATCGGTCTATTGTACACGGCACATATCAACAATTTATTTCACTTTTAACCTATCACATAACCCATCTTGCAGTTATTCATGAACATGGTTAGAGGAGGTTATTTTCCCCTGACAAAAATGGGCTATTTTTCCCTGTTTAGCAAAATCTGGAACACAGATCATTATAGTGCTTTTGGCAGGTAATTTGAACATCAGTAACTCAACTTTGAGAAGAATCTTTTTTCTGCCCTAAAGAATCTCAGGGTTTTCAGACTCCAGTAATTGAAAAATCCCCAAACACTCACTCACAGAGGAGATACACATTACTGCAAGAACAGTCTACAAATTGTAAAGTATTCAATTTACATCCCCAGCACCTCAGGGCAGTGCTGAAGAATTTATATCTTTGCAAACCTTTGAACTAGCAAAAGATAACATTTCACAGTAAAGTCTACTTGCATAAAAGTTTCTAACTCCCTTCTTTCCTTTTATAAAGGAGTTCCTTCCTTCACTTGCCATTCTGACTGGAAAGAGTTTATATTCAGCAAGATGTACCCCAAGAAAAAGGTGGAACGGGGAAAAAAGAAACCAAAACAGAAAAAAAGAGACATCCTTTTTGTAAGAAAAAGATGCCTAGATTTATAAATTAGTTATTCCTGTTATTATATTCTTTTTGTGGCATAATTATAACAACTCTTCATTTTAAGGTAACAAACTGTTGTTGTTGTTGTTGTTGTTTGCCGTCGAGTCGGCCCCGACTCATAGCGACCCCTCCTTGGGTTTCCGAGGCAGTATCACTACGGAAGTAGGATTGCCCAACCTTCCTTCCGAGGAGTGGCTGGTGGGTTTGAACCGCCAGCCGTCTGGTTAGCAGGCAAGTGTCTTAGCCACTATGCTATGCCCTTCAAATTTGAGAAAACAATGGATTTCTCATATTTCCAGTTTAAGTTCCCAGCTATGCACATACTATCGTAATTAACTAATATATAGGTATTTTTGAGATTTTTAAAAAGAAATATAGGGAAAATTATTTTATTGAAGAATTAAACTGGAAATCTTCAATAACTTAACCTCCTCTTAAAGTCTTCAGATTAACAAATAAAAACTTGTCTTGTCAATCACTATATGTAGTTCTACAGCCAATGAACCAGAAGTGATTCATTTAATTTTAAAAATATGGCTCTGTAGTATTTCTTCTCCTTTATTTTCCAGCTCCAATAAATGAAGAAGTAGGAAATCGACAATAAATGGCATTTAACTGATATTTTCTAGGTAGGAAATTATCTTTCTCTGCCTCTTCCTCTGGATTTCTGATCAAAGATGATTTCTTATAACTACTAATCTTTTGATATCTTTGGTTCAGGCCAATTTTAGCATTTCAAGTGAAAATAGAAAGAAAAAAAAAGAAAATTTCCTTTATGAGACCCTTTCTCAATTTTCAATCAGCACATTCATTATCAGTACTATAGTATCAATAATGGAAAAATTTAAGTGCAATAATTTGGTAAGCATCTTTTTTTTTTCTTTTTAGCCTAAAAATTGATAAATGTTTCTGTTAACTAATAACCTAGGAATAATCTCATAAAACTGGTTTATTCAGCCCAGAAAATTAGGCAATCCATCATGACTGATTTCCTCATATTTCTCTCTGCAAATAAGTGAGATGGAAACTTTAAAACCAATAAGATAATGCACTTTACAAATTCAACAGAGAGAGATGGATAAACTAAGATGCCAGTGGCATCAGTTTAAAAAAAAAAATCTGTCGTATTTCCAATTATTTGAGCAGATTTTTGTATCCCAATTTGCTGCCAGCCTGGCTGCATCTAGCCCCCCCACCTCCTGTTTTTTCCACACCAAATCATCAGGTCTTAAATCAGAACAAGCTCATCATATCATACTAGGCAAGGCCAACAGGGGATAAAGGACGCCAGATGTTATATGAGTTTTCTTTTAGGCTTTCATTTCAGCCTTACTGCATTCCCCATGCTGCTTTTTTACTTGTCAGAAACTAAAATGTGCTTTGATAGATAACAATCCTATTTTCTTCACTGGCTGGGCTTAGAGAATACCATTAAGTATTGATATCTAGGGTGCTTAACTAGGGAATGCAATCACAGCAGTTCCAAAATTGGGGTTCTGTTGCATTATTTTGCATGCCAAGATTTTTGAAACACTCCAAATTAATTTTGTTTTCCTCAGGACAGAAGAAAATCACAGAGCTTTAGTTGCGAGAGATGAAAAGAAGGGGACTTTATGCATGTCTTTAGCTGTATCTCATGTTCTACCTGCAGAACTCAATGCCAGTCAAGGAGTCAAAGCACACCTGGAAAGCTGTGTGGATGGGACTTTTTAAAATGGAACTATGGTCCAGCCTTCAGATGAAAATTATTAAAAAGTACTATACTTTGAGAGCTTAGCATTTGCACAACGTTAGTTTTATTAATTAAAAAGAGGAAGTAAAACCAATGTGGGCTTCTATACACTATAGAACCAGGGCAAAAGTCTCACCGTGTTCATTGAGGATAAAGACATGCTGTCATAAAAGGTAAAGTGGAGCATCTTGATGCACCAATGAGAGCATTCATGATCAGCCACTGGCCATATACTAGTTCTAAAAACATGAACCTGTGAGCTGAAACTGCCTTGGTTTTCTGGATCTCATAAGTTTTCTGTCTTTGACAGAATATAATCTTGCCACTTTTCTATTTCTTTCTATTAGTTGAAAATATCCAAGTTTTCCTTCTCTAACAGTCTTTGCCTTACACAGGTTCTGAGTTTTGCAGATTTTACTGTATTTAGGTGGGTTCGATTCAGCAGATTAGCTCATTCCCCTTTAACAGCCATTATGACACTATGTTTTCTAAATGAGTTAGGCAAAATCATACTTGTGATCTCAATAGTATGCTTCATCTGAAAGGCAGACAGATAAAACAATAAGTTGAAAAGGAAGAGGTATTTACCTATAGCCTTAGGTAAGATTTTTGTTGTGAGGTATCATCAGGTTGAGCCCCTGATGGCATCTCCATTCACCACTGGAAAAAAATGCTGCCTGGTAGGAGCTCTGGAAGCGTAGTGCCTAAGGAATTTGACTGGTAACCAGAAGGATGAAGGTTCAAACCCACCAGCCACTCCTCAGAAGGAAGGTTGGGGAATCTACTTCTGTAGTGATATGGCCTCAGAAACCCAAGGAGGGGTAGCTATGAGTCAGGTCCAACTCCACGGCACATAACAACAACAACAGTCATAGGACATCCTTATGATGGATTGCAGATCTGACCTGTGATCCACAGGGTTTTTGTTAGCTAATTTTCAAAAGTAGTTCACCAGGCCTTTCTTCCTTCTCCACCTTAGTCTGGAAGCTCTGCTGAATCTTGTTCAGAATCATAGCAATTCTCAAGCGTGCACTGGCAGATGGACGATAGCTGCATATGAGGTACTTCAGTTGGAAATCGAACCTCCATCTCCCTCATCGAAGGCAAGAATTCTGTGACAGAGCTACCACTCCCTCCTTTATCGGTGTTGTTATTGTTATTGTGTGCTGTCAAATCCAAGTCATAGTAACCCTATGTAACAAAATAGAACTGCCCCCATTGGATTTCCTAGGCTGTAATCTTTAGGGAGTAGATCACTAGGTCTTTTCTTTCACAGGGATGCTAGTTGGGTTTGAACAACTGACCTTTCATTTAGGAACCAAGCACTAAAACCTGGAAGCATATCTTATGGGAAAACACTGCTATTAAGTCTTCAATAGAGTCATCAGTTGGAGAGGATTCCCCACTTCTTCCTCCTGGGGAATAATTTGCAATGTTTGGAGGCATTTTTGTTTGTTATTCTGGGATGGGGGAGTTGCTACTGATATCTAGTAGGTAGAGCCAGTTCCAAATGTCAACATTAGTGACAGTGAGAAACTTTGGTCCAAGGGATGAAAATGAGCACTGGGTCCATTGTTGGATTCTTGGGAAAATGGGAACAAGAAGGTAGTGATGGAATTGGTTGGGCCTCCAGTTAAGACAAGACTGTGAAGCAAAGGAATGCTGGAGTCTTTTAATATGGCTCATGGACATGGAATAGGTTTGAACCTAAACAACGTGTTCAGGTCTTTTCTACCCAGCCTATGACAATTCTGTGACCACCGTCTGGAAATTATCAAAAATTATGTGGTAATAATAAGCTATATGATACAAAGGCATCCAGCTGCTCAGATTAAACCCTGCAGTCACCCGTGAACCAGAACCTACTAAATGGCACATGGTGACTACTAGATAAATGTTCATTTAATGAACAAAAGAATAATTGTTTTTTAATTGAATGAATAAACAAATGATCTTACTATTTCTGAATGTCCACACTTGGAGAGGTTTACTGGCTCTTCCCAGTCACTAAGCCCAGCTGGAGTAGTTTAATGACAAATACCTTAGGGACTTTAAGAGGTGAATGCAGACCTCAGAGCTTCGGATATACAGAAAATCAGCTCACCTGTACAATCCTTACCATCAAATAGATGGTTGATACATATGCAGATGCATAGATTTAAGATCTTGAACATTTTATGATGTGTGATCAATAACAGCATATCCAAATTATTTGGTAATAAAAAGTACATTCATATTTTATACTTTATTTTTCTTTGTATGTTACTTTCAAAGACTGTGAAAGAAGAAGTTAGAAACAGAATTAGTTTAAACCAGAAGAAATAGCCAACATTCAACTTTTCAACATATGAGAATAGTACTTTTACTTGTTTCAACATAAGTAAAAGAAAGTTAGATTAAATGAAGTAAAAGATATTAAATGTCTTTGTGAAAACTGTATAGACCAGTTTTCCTATTTGGTTGCTATGATAATCCATTGTCAGCTTCATATGACACACAGTATGTATACACTCCATTTTGTAGCTGTTGGACAGATGGAGAGGAGATACAGCTTGGGCAAAAAAGATATCTGGAGAAGGAAAAAAGAAATAGTAGTCCAAAAACAGGCAGACTCTCATGGATAAAGACCTGTAGTAGCTAATTAAGGCCAATTCTAGGTTGGCATTGAGATCCAAGAAGATTTGAATCTTGTGGACAGCTGAGAGTAGTTAGACATATAGAATAGTAACTGTAGCCTCTGACAAAGTATTGAATTTTACTTGGAAATATCCCCCCATGAAAAACCTAGCAAATACGAACTAAGTGTGTTATCTTATTTCTGGGTAAGAAAATATGAGAAAGTAAGATGAGCAGAAGCAGCTAACAGGGTAGAATAAATTTCCTCAGGAACATTTAGGAAACTCTTAATGGTAATTACAAATCATTTCTCAAGACTCATTTTTTTGGTGACAGTCAGTTCTCACTTCTATTTTCATCCTATCTCCCTGGCCATTTCTTTCCTTTGTCCACCTTATTCCTCAGTATATCTCAAGAAATTATATTGATTCACTGTTTTCCCCATTAATAGCTTTTACTAGGACCACCTCATGCCTCAATCATTGATATTATTTCCATGTGTACGCTGCCTACTTTTGAAACTATTATCTCCATCCTGATTCTTTCCTTAAACTCCACACGTGAGGAGCCAACATATCTACATTGATATGTCATATGTGCTTCTAATTGAACATATTTAGAACTCAACTAAACACGTTTATCCCTCTATCCTTGTCTAACCTCCACTCAAGTGTTACTTATTATCTTCCTAGTGCCTGTGTTGTTGTTAGGTGCTGTCGAGTAGACTCTGACTCAGAGTGACCCTATGTACAACACAACAAAACACTGTCCAGTCCTGTGCTAGCCTCACAATCCTTGCTACACCTGAGCCCATCATTGCAGCCACTATGTCAATCCATTTCATTGAAGGCCTTCCCCTTCTTCGCTGATCCTCCACTTTACCAAGCATAATATCTTTCTCCAGGGAATTGTCCCTTCTCACAACATGATCAAAGTAGATGAGACAAAGTCTGGCCATTCTCGGCTCTAAGGAGCATTCTGGCTGCACTTCTTCCAGTACAAATTTGTTCATTCTTTTGGCAATCCATGGTACTTTCAGTATTCTTCACCAACACCACAACTAAGAAGCATCAACTCCTCTGCAGTCTTCCTTATTCATTGTCCAGCTGTCACATACACTCATATGAAGTGATTGAAAACACCATGGATTGGGTTCGGCTCACCTTAGTCTTCAAGTAGACATCTTTGCTCTTTGGCACTTTAAAGAGGTCTTTTGCAGCAGATTTTCCCAGTGTAATATGTCATCTGATGTCTTGACTGGTGTTTCCATTGGTGCTGATTGTGGAACCAAAATGAAATCTTTAACAACTTCAATCTTTTCTCCATTTATTTTGATGCTGTTTACTGGTCTAGTTGTGAGGATTTTTGTTTTCTTTATGTTGAGATGTAATCCACACTGCAGACTGAAGTCTTTAATGTTTATCAGTAAGTGCTTCATTTTCAGCAAGCAGAGTTGGTAATGAGTCTTCCTCCAATCCTGATGTCATGTTCTTCACATAGTCCTGCTTCCCGGATTATTTGCTCAGCACATAGATTGAGTAAGTGTGGTGAAAGGATACAACCTTGACACACACCCTTCCTGATTATAAACCATGCAGTATCCCCCTTTTCTGTTTGAACAACAGCCTCCCAGTCTATGTACAGGTTCCTGATGAGTACAATCAAGTGTTCTGGAATTCCCATTCTTCTCAATGTTATCCATACTTTTTTTATGATCCACATAGTGGAATGCTTTTGCATAGTCAATAAAACACAACTAAACATCTTTCTGCTATTCTTTGCTTTCAGCCAAGATCCATCTGACATCAGCAATGATATCCCTCATTCCACATCCTCTTCTGAAACCAGCTTGCATTTCTGGAAGTTTTCTGTCAATACATTGCTGCAACCATTTTTGAGTTATCTTCAGTAAGATTTTACTTGCATAAAATAGTAATGATATTGTTTGATTATTTCCACATTCTTTGGGATCACTTTTCTTTGGAATGGGTACAAATATGTATCTTTTCCAATCACTTGCCCAGGTCTTCCATATTTTTTGAGATAGACAAGTGAGTACCTCCAGCACAGCATCTGTTTGTTGGAACATCTCATTGGGTATTCCGTCAATTCCTGGAGCCTTGTTCTTTGCCAAGTCTTTCGCCAAGCCCTTCAGTGCATCTTTGATTTCTTCCTTCAATACCATTGGTTCTTGATCATATGCCACCTCCTGAAATGAGTGAACACAGACCAATTCTGTGTATTCCTTCCATCTTCTTTTAATGTTTCCTGCATCTTTCAATAGTGTGCCCTTAGAATTGTTCAGAATTGCAACTTGAAGATTGAATTTTTTCTTCAGTTCTTTCAGCTTGAGAAATGCTGAGCATATCTTCCCTTTTGTTTTTCTAACTTCAGGTATTTACACATTTCATTATAATAATTGACTTTGTCTTCTCTAGCTGCTCTTTGAAACTTCTGTTTAGTTCTTTCATCTTGTCATTTTTTCTATTTGCTTTAGTTACTCTCTGTTCAAAGGCAAGTTTCAGAGTCTCTTCTGACATCCATTTTGATCTTTTCCTCCTTTCCTGCCTTTTTAACTACTTTTTGCGTTCCTCATGGATATTCTTGATATCATCCTACAATTCCTCTGGTTTTTTGTCCTTGGTGTTCAGTGCATCAAATCTATTTTTTAGATGGTCGCTAAATTCAGGAGAGATGTAATCAAGGTCATATTTTGGCTCTTGTGGACTTGTTTTAATTGTTTTCAGCTTCAACTTGAACTTGCATATGAACAGTTGATGGTCTGTTCCACAGTCAACTCCTGGCCTTGTTTTTTTTTTTTTTTTTTAATTTTATTTTGATTTGGGTGAAAATTTACAGAGTAAATTCACTTTTCATACAGCAGTTCACATATACTTTGTCTCATGTCATTGACCAAAATTTAC
>NW_006921599.1:371411-382160 GCF_000298275.1 Orycteropus afer afer
TATAGGTTGCAGATCAGATGGTGTACCAGTCACTAGGACTGATTCTTTCCATTCATTTGGTTTTCTTTTTTCTTCTTGACGAGGAGACACCCATTGTTGCACCTGGCCTTGTTTTGGCTGAAGATATTGAGCGTCTTTCCACAAATGTGGTTGATCTGATTCCTCTGTACACCATCTAGCAAAGGCACTGTGTATGGCTGCTGTTTGTGTTGTTGAAAAAAAAAGGTATTTGCAGTGAATAAGTCGTTGGTCTTGCAAAATCCTGTCATGCAATCTCCAGCATTATTTCTATCACCAAGGCCATATTTTGCAACTACTGGTGATTCTTCTTTGTTTCCAACCTTTGCATTCCAATCACCAGTGATAATCACCACATCTTGATTGCATGTTTGGTCAATTTCAGACTACAGAATTTGATAAAAATTTTTAATTCCCTAATCATTGGCTCTGATGGTCAGTGCGTAAATTTGAATAATATTAGTATTAACTGGTCTTCCTTATAGGTGTATGGATATTATCCTGTCACTGACAGAATTGTACTTAAGGATAGATCTTGAAACATTCTTTGTGATCATTCCTCTTCAATATGCCATTCGTGGCATAGTAGATCATATTGTTGTCTGATTCAAAATGACCAAAACCTGTCCATTTCAGCTCACTAACACCTATGATATTGATCTTTATGTGTCCCATTTCATTTATGACAATTTCCAATTTTCCCAGATTCATACTTCGTACATTCCATGTTCTGATTATTAATTGATGTTTGCAGCTGTTTCTTCCCATTTTGAGTTATGCTCCATCAGTAAATCGAGGTCTTGAAAGCTTTACTCCATCCACATCATTAATGTTGGCTCTACTCTGGGGAGGCAGCTCTTCCCTAGTCATATTTTGAATGCCTTCCGACCTGAGGGGCTCATTTTCTGACACTATATTGGACAAGGTTTCAAGGTTATTCATAAAGTTTTCCAGTAATATATCTGACAGTGTTTCTGTGCTATTTATAAGGTTTTCATTGGCCAATTATTTGAGAAGCTAATGGACCTTTCTTCTTCTGAGTCTGTCTTAGTCTGGAAGCTCCACTGAAATCTGTCCACCATTGGTGACCCTGTTAGTATTTGAAATACCAGTGGTATAGCCTCCAGCCTCACAGCAATACTCAAGCCACCACAGTAAGACAAATTTGACAGATGAGTGGTGCCTAATGTTGGTTAATTGCATGACCATTTTGTCAGTTTTACCTCCTACACATTCATATCTGTTCTCATATTTCCTACAAGTATTTTTATCCATGTGACCTTCAGTTATTTAACCTTATTCAATCTTGAAATGATTTCATCTCTCACTTGTCTTGTCTCCATTAAATCACTTCTCCACATTGTAGCCAGATAAAATTCTCTACAATGCCAATCTAAGCATGTCATATTCTTGTCTAAAATATCCTCCTGTTCCATTGCTTATGTGATTAAATTCCATTATTTAGTATTGTATTCAACACCATCCCTAATCCCAAAGTTACTTCCTCTCTTCCCTTATCCTCTTTCACTTCCTATCACCTGTTTTATACTGTGATAATTTCTTAACATTTTCAATTTTCTGCCCATGTGTTGTTTTCTGCCTCCATACCTTTGTTCATGTTGTTTTTGGCCATTAATAAGCTTCTCATGTTTACTCTTCTGGCCATCTAATACTCAAACTTCAATTCAGGCATCATCTCCACCACGTAACATCCTTGGAAAACTTTGTTTAGATCTTTTTTCCTATTCTCCTGTTGCATCCAGTGTCTTTTTTTTTAAGCTGGTAATATTACAGTCAATTTCACACTCCTCTAAACTGTTCATTTCATTAAAGTTCCATAGTGGGAGACAATCAGGGACAGGACTAAGTGGGATTCTGAGTGTAGTCTCACCCCATCAGGGAAAATTTATTTGTGTCTATTCAAACATTGATCATCCAAGTAAGAGTCCATTTGAAAGAAATTCTTTGCAGCAACATCAAGACTAACAAAAGCATTGAAAACAATTTCTACATGATACTGAAATTATCTGTCTGTGTCACCTTTATAAAATCTTTGAGTTCACATAGCAACCATGATGCTTGGAACCAAAAGGAGGTAGTTGACAGATTTGGCTCATAGTAAGCTCTGAATCAATGGTAGTAATGATATTTCTAATGCAAAATATTCAAAGGTCTATTTTTTTTTAATATTTGGCAAATTTTCAACAACTATCACTTTTTCATGCATAAAGATAGGAAGTCACATACAATTTATTCTCTCTGAATGTAGATATAAATATTTATAAATATATGTGCATATGTGATTACTGTTAAGTCCCATCGAGTCAGTTCCAACTCATAGCAACCCTGTGTACAACAAAATGAAATATTGACTGGTCCTACACTTACTTCAGAATCCTAGCTGTACTTGAGACCATCACTGTAGCCACTGTGTCAATCCATCTTCTTGAGAATCTTCCCCTTTTTTACTGACCCTCCCCTTTACCAAGCATGATTTCCTTCTCCAGGGAATGGTTTCTTCTGATAACATGACCAAATGAGATGAGACAAAGTCTGGCCATCCTTATTTCCAGGAAACATTCTGGCTGCACTTCTTCTAGGACAGATTTTTTCATTCTTCTGGCAGTCCATGGTACTTTCAGTATTCTTTGCCAACACCACAAATCAAAAGCATCTACTCTTCTTTAGTCTACCTTTTTCATTGTCCAACTATGCATATAAAATGATTAAAAAACCATGGCTTGGGTTAAACACACCTTAGTCTATATGTGCACATAGTTGGACATACATAAATGCACATAGAGATTTTTTATGATATTTGCACTTATAATTTGCCTATAAAAATATTTTTTGTCTTATATTGTTCAAAGAAGACTACTGAACCTTCAAATCTCACCTCTCCTATTTCATGATGTATTTTCAAACACATATTAATAAAAGTGGTTTTTAAGTGTTGTAGCACATGAGAAGTCAACATAATTGTCTATTGTCACCAAATTAGGAGCAAAGGATGATAGGAATTTCTTCCTGTCGTTAAACCCCTGCAAATACCACATGACATGGGTATGAATGCTAATCAGCCATGGATGGGGGAGGGAAGATTCAGTGGCTAGACAACCTGAGTAGTTCTGCATATACAACTGTTACTATTAGAGATGAAGGCAATAACCTGGGACCATCACTCAAATAATTTATGTGGATTTTCATAAAGGGTATCTAAGAGAATAGCTGGTTAACATATAGGTAAAAGGCTATGGCCCAACTTATGAAGACTGACAAGTAATTTATAAGTTAAATCGTAAGTATTCAAAGTTCAGGACCTTGTGGTTTAAGAAGCAAAAATTTGTCACCGTTTAAGTAGGAGAAGGTGGGCAAGAATTTCTGTGATATCAGAACTCATCATCCTAAAATAGGATTCAGGGAAAAATGAAATGGATTTTTAAAAATCAGTTAACATAATGTATTACTTATTAAATTCTTTCATGGAGCAAATAGAAGACTAATTTCTCTGGAGCCATTCATGCCCCCAAAAGTTATAATTAAAGACACAAATTGAATGATTTTAATAATGATGAACGTTCACCTTTTTAGTGCTTAGGTATGGTAATATGATAGTCACAGAAGGACTCCATCCTCCATGTTCATTTAACTTTCTCTCTTGAGATTTATAAGAGCACTTTCTCACATTTATTTATTTATGGATATTAAAATATCAGGATCTGAGTAGCTGTTTTCTTTAAAGACAGAATTAATTTCAACTACCTGCAAAAGGCTTACTGGTTTTTTGAGACTTCAGCCAGATTTCCAAATTCCCCAGTGTATATATCTATGAATGTTTACCTCTTTGTATCTTTTCAGTGATGCAGGGTCCTGCCAAGAACATGGATTTGCATGTATGTTGGTTCACTGCCTCTGTTGTTTTCCTTGACACCAAACACAATTAGTGATTATTTGACTCCTTCACTAAAAGCATTCATGATAGAAAATTTAAATCAAAACTATTCTTGAAAGATGAAGGCAATTGCAGTATTAAAACTGGCTGGAAAATAAGGCAAGTCTACAAGCTGGTTGGTCAGAAGGTTTGTATCTTTATATCATTTAGGAAAATCCTATTATGGCTTTAGCCACAGAAACATCCCTGGCACACAAGGTAGAAGCAGTTCATAAAACAAGCAACATTTTCTGCCTGAAAATAGGGCAAACTATTGCTTTCTGTAACCAGCTGTGTTACACTCCAGCTCCTAACAATAGAGTATAAGCTCATTGCAGCAGGCAGTACTTAGTATCTATGAAACATGAGTTTTGTAAATATGTACAAATCGCTCCTACCACAAGGACAACAAATATTTTGTTTTTTGCAGTGGTCAGTGTCTTCAAAGCCTATTTATGAAACAAAGTAGAAAAACGAAAGGTGCGATAACTAAGCACAGGTACTCAGAGAACTCACTCTGTCCTCTTTTTCTTTTTTTTTTTTTTCTTTTCTCTTCAATCTCTTCCTTTCTTTCTTGTATAAACTGTCAAATCTCCAAACGCCATTACAAAATGATTTGAGTCAGTGTCAGCTACATTATTAAACCCCCTTCATCAGAGGCCTAATTAGATGTTTTGTTTCCATAGTGTCCTCTCCTTGGTAGACTAAGAGGATCTATGTATACTTGATACTTGAGCAGGACAATTCCTCAAAAGAGTGAGCCTGACGGCAAATCCTAAAATTTGGGTATGTCTCATATTAGAGGGGCTACACACCCAATTTGGCAAGTCTCCACCTACGCAAAATAAAATAAATGTCGCCATGCTGATATCACAATGATTAAAATATAATAAACTAATGAGATTACAATAGCTGATTGTGAACAAGACCAATTGTGTTAATTGGAGGCTCCTGAATGGCAATTTCAGCTGCTGCTGAGTTTTGAAATATAATCAGTTTTACTAATTTTATCTGATTTCTTAATGAAGCTTGCCCTGAGCAATTGTTCTATGTGTTCTTTAGCAAACAGTGTGTGTCATAACTGCTGACATTAATCTTGATTACTTGAGTTAAAATAAATAGTTATACTTGGGTGGCTTTCAGAAAATACATCATCATAGATGTAATGCTGTAAAGCAAAAGGCTTTTGCGTTCTTTTTTTCTTTGTTTGGTTACATTTTATTTGCTGCATTCCAACCATGAAGATTCTCTCTGATGTTACTAGATACTTCCCAGACTCTTGTTGCAAAAATCAAGCTGAATGATTATTTGTTGTTTGAAATAGTCCTCTGTCAGGGAGGAATGATGATAAGATTTGCACTGAGGATAAGGTAACTAATATCAAATGTATCCAGTGAATAATACCAGAGACCAAAAAAAAAAAAAAAAGGTGTAGGAACAGTTGGTAGATTTCTGTCCAGAGGAGGCCTTTGTGTTGGCAACACACAGACCATGCCATCAATACTAACCGCTAACACTAATGGCTGAGACTGCAAGAGAGAAAGCACTCGAGTTATTTGTTTTCACAGTGGATTAATATACATTGGATGGCTCCTCTGAGCTTTTTAAGTGCATTGGAAGATTGCCTTACCATACAGCCAGTTATAAAAGACTGGAAATGCTAAGAGAAAATAAAGTTTGGGGAAACCAAAGATGCCATTTACACAAACCAAAGAAACTTCTTTCATTTCTTTGTTTTTTCATTCAACAGTCTTTCAACAACTGCAATTAGGATTGTGTATTTAGATTATTTAATGTCTACAAGCAAATATTAAATGAGTTCTTATAGGAAAAAGTGAGGAAGTAGGATGAAAGCTTTTGGAATTCCATGAAATATCTAAAATGAGATCATGTATATTAAAAGATTATAAAAAAAATACTTCTTAAAATTAAATGGTTGTACAAGCAAAGGTGTTGCACCACTCCACCCATTCATACCAACTTTTTAACTTTTCCTGGTAAGTTGAAATGCTACATTCAAATAGGTGCATACATTTCACACAGTGTAAATGCATAACGTCATGTATTTCTGTTTACGGATAGGTACTCATAGGTAAATTTACTCATAGGTAAATGCTGTTGTTGGTATTAGGTGCTGACAAGTCAGCTCCAATTCTTAGCAACCCTATGTATGACAGAGTGGAACACTGTACAAAGAGAATTGTTATGGCCCCTTGATTAGTATCCTTAGGTTAAAATAGATTCTGACTCAGTGATGCTACAGGACAGTATAGAACTGCCCCATAGTGTTTCCAAGGCTGTAAATCTTTATGGAAGTAGATACCCTCATCTCCCAAGAGTGGCTAGAGGGTTCAAATCACTTGTCTTTTTGGTTAGCAGCCAAATGTTTCAACCACTGGTTCACCACAGCTTCATATAAACTATATTAGACAAATAAATTGAGGCAAAGAAAAATAAAGAATCTGTCAGATTTTCACTAAAAAAATATTATTAAAAAGAGAGGACATGGAACTAATAGAAGTACATGAGTGTGAAGCTGCTCAGTAGTTATTAAATGCATGTGCTTTACCTTTTTTTTTTTTTTTTTGGTTATGGATTAATAAGGACAATTTAATGTATGAAGTGTTATACTTAAGCTAATTATTTTAATACTGTATTTTCTCATTTTATACTATTGTATTTCTTTTAATTAGTTTGTCTCAGCTTACGTTCCTGAAGGAACTCTGGTGGCATTGAGGTCAAAGCCATCGCGTGCTAACAAAAATGTCAGTAGCTTGAACTCACCAGCCACTGTGTGGAAGAAAGATGAGACTGTCTGTTTCCATAAAGATTTATAGCCTCAGAAAAGCTATGGGGCAGTTCTATTCTGTCCTGTAGGGACACTGTGCATCAGAATTGACTCAATGACAATGGGTTTGGTTTATTTGGCTGTGTTCCTGAAATCCCCTGTTATAGAAAGATCCATGATTTCTGATTAAGGAAGGCACTGAGAACTTACAAGGGGTTAAATAAAAAGGAAGCTATAAATAAAGAGATATGAGAAAAAATGTATGCATATTGAGCATATTCACATAAGGCATTTGACTGCTAACCAGAAGGGTGGCAGTTCAAATCCACCAGCCACTCTTCAGAAGGAAGATTGGGCGATTTACTTCCGTAGTGATACTGCCTTAGAAACCCAAGGAGGGATCACTATGAGTCGGATCCAACTCCAAGGCAGTGAGTTTGATTTTTGATTTTAAAGAAAACAGAACAGGTTAAAATTGACCTGGATCATCACTAAACACTTATTAAAATCTGCCACCTGTAAATGTTCAGTACTACTCTACTCACTGCCATTGAGTTGATCCCAACTCATGGCGACCCCTCCTTGGGTTTCTTAGACAGTATCTCTATGCAAGTAGATTGCCCAATTTTCCTTCCGAGGAGTGGCTGATGAGTTTGAACCACCAGCCTTCTGGTTAGCAGTCAAATGCCTTAGGCACTGTGTCACATATTTATATTATTTTCTCTTCTGTTATTCACTTGAATGTATAATTCCTTTCTGATATTATGGTGAACATTACTAAGTCCCATACCCTGGGCTCAATAGGTCCCAGAGATGTAGAGTATCTTAAATGGTGGAGATGGAAAATCTTTGGGGAAATGGGTTCATAATCTACTCATCTGATAGAATTTATCACCACCACAGTCAATTCTCAGTGTATTTTTAGACTAAGTACTAACAATTCCTCTAATATTTTAGTTCCTTTCCCACTACTGAACTTAAAAATTGATTGAGGTTTTTCACTTATGTCTTTCTATGTTGTAAAATGAAACTTTTTTTTAATGTGATATGTTTCCTTTTGACTTCCAACATCCTTTTTCCAAGAATAACTTGCATGCTGTTTTAACTGTTAGTTGTTGATATGTTGGCTCCAATTCATGGTGACCTTACATATAAGAGTATAAAAGTTTGCCTCATCCTGTGCCATCTTTATAATCCTTGTTATGTTTGAATTCATTGAGTCCACGTGTCAGTCAGTTTTTCATGTTGTGGTGACTTGCATGTTGCTATGATACCACCAGTATTTTAAAAACCAGTGTGATCACTCATACTAGACAGGTTTCACTGAACCTTCTAGACTAAGACTTACTATGAAGAAAGGTCTGGTGATCTGCTTCTGAATTTCAGTAGTTGAAAATGCTATGGATCACAACAGAATATTGTATTCACATATTCTATCCAACTAAAATCTTCACAAATCAGTAGAAGTTACAAATGCACATATGGTAAAATTTTACAGAAAGGGAAACATCATCCATGCAGAAGATTATAATATTTTTTGTGAAAAATTTTGTAGTTGGCTGCTAATTACTCTGTTTGTGAAGTTAATTCATTTCAATTCATGATATTGCTAAAATAAACTTTCATTTATTTGAAGTACATTTAGGTATGAAAAATCTTGGACATTTAACAACATAGTGCTTTTTCCTAAACTTCTTATTCTTAAATTCAAAAAATCCAAACCCACTGCCACTGAGTTTATTCTGACTCATAGAGATCCTACAGGACAGACTGGAGCTGACCCATAGGTTTCCAAGGCTATAAAAGTTTGGAGAAGCAGACTGCCTCATCTTTCTCCCATGGAGTGACTGGTAGGTTCAAACAACTGATCTTTTGGTCAGTAGCCCAAGGTTTATAGTTTGAGAATTATATAAATCCTGTAAGTAATTGAACATAACTCCAGTTGGAATTCAGTGGTAATTAATGTCCCACAGACTATTATAGTTATCTGGACTACAGGCAGAAAATACTAATCAGAAGACTACTTAACTGTACTCTCACTAGAATTGAATGTCCAGTAGACTCCAGCCTGGATTTTGTCTAGGCATAATGCAAAGACTCTACAAAAGAGACTTTAAAATAATACTGTAAACCTCTCCTCATCATCCTGATTATTGAAGTATTTGTTCTTTTTTTTTACCAAATTACTCTCGGGATTCAAAGCTGAGATGATCAAGGAAAACTTCTTAAAAGAAATAGCAATGCTTGAGTCTGTGTTGATGCAAGATATTTAAAAAACAGAAAATGTATTCATTATAAGATACTTGTGTTTCGAGATTCCTTTGAACATATGGGCAAAATATTCATCATACAGTAGAAAATCATTGTAGGAATGTACTCAGAAGAAAGACAAAACAGAGAATGGAGACAATCATCTCAGAAATGAGTTACAGTAATTGAAATGAATGAAGTAGTCAGAGGTGGGAGAGGGGGAAAAGGGGGATTAAAAGCCAGGGACCTGGACAGAGGAGCAGTCAGCTGCAGAGATCCAGGTGAGGAGGGGGAACTCAGACACACACAAAGCAGCAGGGTGGGAAAGCGGGAGAAAAGGGATTAAAGGGAACTCAGGCACATCCAAAGAAGCAGGGCAGGAGAGTGTGAGAAAGGGGATTAAAAGCCAGGAACCTGGAGAGAGTATCAGTCAGCTGCAGGGGTCCAGGTGAGGGAAGAGAACCCAGGCATGCCCAAAGCAGCAGAACTGTAGAGTGGGAGAAAGCAGTTTAAAAGGCAGGAACCTGGACAGAACAGCAGTCAGCTGCAGGGATCCAGGTGAGGAGAGGGAACTCAGGCACACCCAAAGCAGCAGGGTGGGAGAGCGGGAGGAAAGGGATTAAAAGGCCCAGGAATCAGGACAGAGGAGGAGTCTTCCGCAGGGACCCAGGTAAGGATGGTAGGAAAGGTTTCCAACAGGGAGACAAACTTGTCTGTCAGTTTCTCCAACAATGGTGACGTGTTGATGTGAGTTTTGAGGCTGAGCCACTGGTGTTTCAAACCCAGCAGGATGCATGTGGTGCACAGGTATCAGCCCAGCTAACAGACTGAGACAGACTAGGAAGATGCAAGAGGCTGTCCACTTATCAAAGAATTGGACAGGGAAAACCTTATGAATAGCAAAGAAACACTGTTTGATACATTACTGTGCAGCATTATGAATAGTCCAATTAGGTTAGAAGGCTCTCAAAATAGTACTGGGAAAGAGCTGCATCATGTGAGTAAATCCAGCCTTACTCATATGGATAAGGTAAAGCTTTTGAGTCCTCCATTTGCTGAAGTGGCACCACTCAAATTGAAGAGAAACTGCTGTTAGACATCCATTAATCATCGGAACATGGAATGTATGAAGTATGAATCTAGGAAAATTGGAAGTTATCAAAAATGAAATGGAATACATAAAGATTGATATCCTCAGCATTAGGGAGCTGAAATGGACTGGTTTTGGCCATTTGGAATCAAACAACCATGTGATCTACTATGCCAGGAATGACAGTTTGAACAGGAATGGTGTGGCATTCATCATCACAAAGGATGTTTCAAGATCTCTCCTTAAGTACAATGCTGTCAGTGACAGGATAATAACCCTATGCCTACGAGGAAGACTGGTTAATACGACTATTATTTAAATTTATGCCTGAAGCACCAAAGCCAAAGATGAGGAAATTGAAGATTTTTATCAACTTCTGCAATCTGAAATTGACCAAACATGCAATCAGGATGTGTTAATTATTACTGGTGACTGGAATGCAAAAGTTGGAACAGAGAAGAATCACTGGTGGTTAGAAAATTTGGCCTTGGTGACAGAAATAATGCTGGAATTCACACAGTAGAATTTTGCAAGACCAATGACGTGTTCATTGCAAACACCTTTTTTCAATGACACAAATGGCAGCTCTACACATGGACTTCACCAGATGGAACACACAGGAATCAGATTGACTACATCTGTGGCAAGAGGTGGTGGAAAAGCTCAATATCT
>NW_006921599.1:384065-402828 GCF_000298275.1 Orycteropus afer afer
GTTTACTTGTGTTTTATTGACTATGCAAAGGCATTTGATTGCATGGATCATGACAAATTATGGATAACACTGAGCAGAATGGGAATTCCTGAACACTTGATTGTACTCATGAGAAACCTGTACCTTGACCAGGAGGCTGTCGTTCGAATGGAACAAGGGGACACTGCATGGTTTAAAATCAGGAAGGGAGTGTGTCAGAGTTGTATCCTTTCCCCATACTTACTCAATCTATATGCTGAGCAAATAATCTGAGAAGCTGGACTATATGAAGAAAAACATGGCATCAGGATTTGAGGAAGAGTAACTAACAACCTGAGCTATACAGACGATACAACTTTGCTTGCTGAAAGTGAGGATGACTTGAGGCACTTACTGATGAAGATTGAAGAATACAGTATGAAGTATGTATTACGTCTTGATATAAAGAAAACAAAAATCCTCACAACTGGACCAATGAGCAGCATCACAATAAATGGAGAGAAGATTGAGGTTGTCAAAGAATTCATGTTGCTTTGTTATACAATTGATGCCAATGAAAGCAGCAATCAGGACATTAGATGACGTGTAGCACTGGGAAAGTCAACTGCGAAGGAACTGTTTCAAGTTCTGAGGAGCAAGGATGTCTCCTTGGCGACTAAAGTGAGCCTAACACAAGCTATGATATTTCCAATTGCCTCGTATGCATGTGAGAGCTGGGTAATGAATAAGGAAGATGAAAGAAGAATTCCTGCTTTTGAGTTGTGATGCTCGTGAAGAATGCTGAAAGTACCATGAAAGACTGCTGAAAGAACTAACAGATCTGTCCTGGAGGAAGTGCACCCGAAATGCTCCTTGGAAGCGAGAATGGCTAGACATCGTCTCACCTCTTTTGGCCGTGTTCTCAGACCATTCCCTGGAGAAGATATCATGCTTGGTAGGGTGGAGGGTCAACGAAAGATGGGAAGGCCTTCAACGAGATGGATTGACACTATGGCTGCAATGATGATCTCAAGTATGGCAGGAATCGTGGAGCTGGTGTGGGATTGGGCAGTGTTTCGTTCTGCTGTGCATGGGGTCGCTATGAGTCGGAAATGACTCAACAGCACCTAACAACAGTCAGAGGTTGAGGGGTGCAGGAGATAGGAAAAGGGGTGAAGGACATAGATACATTAGTAGATTGGATCTGGGAAGAAAGAACTCATGTGGTCAACTCAGAAAGATAAAAGGAGAACTATGACGGCACAATGCTTAAGGGCAAAAGAGGAGAGTTTGTTTTCAATTATAGATCAAATACTGCAGACATATTATGAAGATTTACAGTTAAGCAAAGAGTTCCTGGTTGTTGCAAATAGTTAATACACTTGGCTGCTAATGAACAGTTGGAGGATTAAGTCCACTAAGAGGTACCTTGGAAGAAAGGTCTGACAGTTTGCTTTGGATAGCCTAGCCATTGAAAATCTTATAAAGCACAGTTCTGCTCTAACACATATGGGGTCACCATGAGTCAGGCTCAACTTGATGGCCTGGTTAGTGTTTTATAGTTAAGAAAAATCTTGACATATGATGATTATACTATCACTTGGGACTTCTTATTTGCAATATTAATTCAAAGCAATATAAGCAACACTTAGATAGATTGTGATTACCATCAAAGAATAAAAGTAAGTGAGAGTGACAAAAACCCGAGTCTCAACTAACACTAGTAGAGTTGTTCGTTTTACAATGTAAAGCAAGAACACTCAAGAGAGCAAAATCTGCCTCACTCTGATTCCTTCTCATCAAAGGTCTAGATCGCATGGCTCTTTATAGAAAATAATTGACAAATCCACAGAATAATCCATACAATCCTCCTTTATTTATTTATTTATTTTTGTATTTTTATTTCTTTGAGTATAGACAACAGGGCAGAGAAATTAGGCATAATTCTCCATTTTTTTCTGAAATGCCCCATTCTCCTTTTCTATGCCTTCTCCCATTCCTAAGTATACTTGGTCCTAAGACTCCTTGGGTAGTCAAACCAGATGTACCACTAGCCCTCACCTCCTCCTTCAGGTTCCAATGTGTGAACTTGAATGGGTGAACAGCTAAACCCATCAGTCCTTTCCTCCTTTATCAATTTGCATGTTTTAAGACCACTGGCTCAATTTTTAGATTGTTCCAAAAGCTCTAGATAGCTAAACGATCTGAATTATGTTCTTCTCCACAGCATGTATCAAATTATAAAATATAATTTTGAAGTTATTTTCCTTCCCACAAAATGCCAGAAGGAGTTTAATGAGAACTCACAAATTTCCTTAGCATTCCTTGAGAAGAAATAATACAATATTACATCTCTGTTTTCAGTTGATGAGAGCACAGTCTTTGTAACTCTTTCCAGTAAGACAGAGTCACATTTCATACACCAGAATGCATTCAAAATGCCTTTGGGGGAAAAAAAAAAAAATCAGCTATCAAATTAGTAATTTCTAAAGAAAAAGTAACTTAAAAAAAGTATTATAAGGCCTTTGTGTGAAAGGAGTTGCACTTAGTGAAACTTTTTTAAAATGCATTTTATTGAAATATAATTTATAGAGTGACAGTGAAATACACAAAACTAAAGTGACATGGGTCAATGCATTTTTTTTTCTTGCAGTGTTAGCTCCCCTCCCCTCCCCCCCCTTAACCAACAAAGAAAGTCTCCTTCCATAGATAAACCTTTCCTTGACTTTTTACAATAATGAGCTAATACTATATTTATCCTTCTGCGATTGATTTATTTCACTCAGCATAATGTCCTCCAAATTCATCCATGTTATGCAGTATTTTCCAGATTCTACATTATTCTTTAGTGTTGCGTAGTATTCCATTGTGTGTATGTACCATGGTTTGCTTATTCATTGTCCTGTTTTTGAGCACCTAGGTTGTTTCCATCTTTTTGCTATTGTAAATATTGCTGCAATGAACATGGGTGTGCATTTATCTGTTCTTGTCCTGGCTCTCAATTCTTCAGAATACATACCTAGTAATGGGACTGCTAGGTCACTTCGTATTTCTAATTCCAGATTTTTAAGGAATTGTCATAATTTCCCCAGTGATTGTATCATTAGACAGTCCCACCAGCAGTGTATGAGAGTACCAATTTCTCCACATCTTTGCCAGGATTTGTTATTTTCTGACTTGTTGAACTTTGCCACTAGTGCTGGGGTGAGATTGTATCTCACTGTTGTCTTGATTTGCATCTCCCTGATGGCTAATGATTATGAGCATTTCTTCATGTATTTCCTAGCCGCCTGAATATCCTCTTTGGTGAAATGTCTATTCATGTCTTCTACCCATTTTTTAATTGGATTGTTAATCATTTTGCTGTTGAGCTGTTGGAGTTTTCTATAAATTTTAGAGATAAGTCCCTTCTCAGATATGTCATTGCCAAATATTTTTCTCCCAATCTGTAGGTTCTCTTTTCACTCTTTGGCAGTGTAATTATAGACAAGCATGAATTTGTTGCTGTCATTTTGTTATGTGCTTTTTCATAGGGTTTCTGATTTCTTAGTTCCATGTAATTTTCTGTGCTGAGCTCATTTTGTTTATGAATTATATTATCATTTACTTCATTGCTGTTGTTTTAGTATTTGCTAAATATTTGTGCTGGCCCTCTTTTTTATTTTGATGTGAAAGTTTATCATTTTTCTTTGAGGTTACCCTGTGGATTATTATTTTCTTCCCAAGTTTAGAACAGTCTGTTCCATCTTCCAGTTGTCTTGACTTCCTTACTATTTAGAAGTTCTGTAACTACATAATTTTTTTTCCATCTTTTTGGTTTGTAGTTGTCTTCATTTGCCACTTGATGTCTCTGGTTCCCTGTTTACAAGCTTGTAGGCTTATTCACTTTGGACACTTCCATAACTGGAAGTGGTTTATGTCATCATGTGTGTTAATGGTCAGTTGTTGTTTGCTGTTGTTGCTTCTCTGTCCAAAAGACTCCCTTAAGCATCTCCTGTAAGGTTGGTCTGGTTTTAACAAATTCCCTTAATTTCTGCTTATCTGGAAATGTCCTAATCTCACAATCATATTTAAGGGACAGTTTTGCTGGATATATAATTCTCAGTTGGATTTTTTTCTCTTTTAGGGTTTTATATCTACCATTTCATTGCCTTCTCTCCTGCATGGTTTCTGTCGAGAATTCAGAACTTAGTCTTATTAGTTGCCCCTGTAGGTAACTTTTTGTTTTTCCCATGCTGCTTTCAGGATTCTTTGTCTTTGGTTTTGGTGAGTTTGATAATTATATGTCTTGGTGATTTTCTTTTGCAGTCTGTGCTGTTTGGGGTTCATTGGACTTCTTGAATGGATATATACTCATTTTTCATCATACCAGGGAAATTCTCTTCCAATGAATCTTTGAAAATTTTCTCTGTGGTATTATTAGTCTCTTCCTGTTCTGGAATTCCAATTATATGTAGGTTATTCCTTCAGATGGTATCCCTCATGATCCTTAGGCATTCTTCATTTTATTTTGACCCTTTTTCTGATTGATCCCTTTCCAAAAAAATATTGAGGCATTTGTCTTCAATCTCACTAATTCTGTATTCCATTGATTCAATTCTACTCCTTTACCCTTTCAATATGTTATCTATTTCTGAAAATTTAATATTAATATTCTGGATTTCCATCTGTAGATTTGTATCATTTCTAATTTTTCACTTATTTTGTCATTTGGCTCTTGTATTTTCCCAGGGTTTTATCTATATTTTCCTCAATTTTGTCAGTGTTTTCTTTGATCTGTCTCTCAATCCCTTGAAAGTACCAAAATATAATTCTTTTGAATTCTTTATCAGGGAGTTCTAATGCTGCTTCTTCCTCAGGTATGTGTTCTGGGTCTGTATCCTCATACCTTGTTTCTCCTGCTTTATCTTGCTTTTTTGTGTGGACTGTGATGGTCTATTGTCTCCAAGACATTGTGACACTTTTGCATTTATATTTAATTTAATTGGTGATTGTATGTTGGAGTGATTTGCCCAACATTTTCATTTTCTTTTTTTTTTTTTTTTTTTGGATGTTATCTAAGTAAGAAGCATACTGTGCTCCTCTATTCACTAGTTAGCAGCACTTATATACTCACCACCTGTCTCCTTTCCCATTGTCAGCCTCCTGTAAGTCCCTATCATCCTTGGCAAATGAAGCCTATTCTTAGGTCCCTAGAATCTGAATGAGAATGCTGTCACTCTAAATATCAAAAATTGCTGCTGATTGTAAACATTCAAAATGGCTGCACCCTCCAGACAGCAGAAGTCCACAGCTCAGGTTGTGTCCCTCTTTGCTGTCTCCTTTCCTAGTCATAGGCCACCAGTGCAGTCATCCCTGCAGACCTTGGTGAGCATGGCTGATCTTTAGGTCAATTCTCAGGTCCCAACACCACTTGCAGATATTCAGGCTGTTGGTCCCGTCAGAGTAGCTGAAAGTCCATTGCTCTGACCATCTCTGTATTCAGTTTTTATTCAGGTTTTTCCACTAGTTGGTGCCTAATCCACTTCTGTATACTTCCTTTCAAAGCTCAGGGCTCCAGGATTATCTTCTGTATCTTTGTCAATTGGTCTGTTTTCTTTGTTGAAGAGAGTCTATATAGCTTGTCTGCCTATTCTGCCATCTTAATGGAAGTCTCTATTTGCTTAGTGCAACTTTTAAAGCCACTTACAAGTTTTGTGATTTAAGTCATTAAACTTTGTAGAACTCAAATGTCTCAACATGAAACACTGTCATTCAGTGAATTCTCACTCATAGTGATCCTACAGGACAGGGTAGAACTGCCCCATAGGATTTCCAATGGTGAAATCTTTACGGAAGCAGACTGGAACATTGCTTTTCCTTGGTGTGTCTGGTGTAGTCCAACTGCCCATGTTTCAGTTAGCAACCAAGCACTTTACCAGCGCACCAACTATAATTCAACATGAAAGCAAGAGTGATAAAATTGATATATTTTTGCCTAAGAATATACTCCAGACTTGCTTGGATGTTGGTACACTTAGCTTGTTAAAAAACAAACAAAACAAAAGTGTGGTATTCCATTTAGTGAATAAACCATTTATTGAACTATAATTCTATTGATGGGCGTGTGTATTGCTCCTAATATTTTCTTTCAAAACTGCTTCACTGTGCTTTTACTTCCTATAAACTGAAGTGTTTATGTAGGAGAGTACAGATTCCTAGAGTAGAATTTCTATAGTTAAGGTGTGGTCATTTAAAATATCATTATAAACTGATAAATTATCCTTTTATAAATATTATACCAATTATATTGTAATCTCTTCAGAATTGGGTATTTGCAACCATTCTATTTGTGAAATTATGATGAGTATTGAATTTCACTATTGTAGTGTTTTGGGTTTATTTGTGTAGGTTTTACCCAAATTGTTCAAATTATTCATAACTTTCTTGCACATTTTTTTCTATATATAAAGCACCAACTCAAGCATCGACTCAAGTTTGTGAAGTTCAATTATAATTTTCTAGATCTTTCATTTAGAATTTCATTAAAATGATAGTTGACTAGGGAGAGGAATGGCTGTCTTACAATGTTAAACTCTTGCATAGTTTTCCTCCATTTATTGAGTTCTTCCTTTCCACCCTTCACTAAAGATCTCCTATGTTCTCTTAATTAGTTTCTAAATTGTGTTGCTATTATGAATGTAGCATAATAATTTATGTGCCTGTAAAATCTTTTAGGAAAATATTTTATTTCATTTTTAAGTAGTTTATGTTGATAATGAAAATTAACTTGTTTAAATACATTTTTTTTATTTTAATTTTAAAGAAATGCTATTGTTTTTCATACATTTATATTACATATGGCCAGGAGATCTGGTAGCACAGTGGTTAAAGAATTTGGATCCTAATTAAAAGGTTTGTGGTTCAAACCTACCAGATGCCCCATGGGAGAAAGATGCAGCAGTTTGCTTCCATGAAGATTTACAGCCATGGAAACCATATAGGATTGTTCTACTCTGTCCTATAGGGTCACTATGAACCAGAATTCACTCAATGGCAGTGGATGTGATTCAGGTTCTTATGGCCAGGAGTCTCTGAGTAGTGCATATGGTTAAGCATGTGGCTGCTAACCAAAAAGCTGACAGATTGAACCTACTCAAAGATGTCTTGGAAGAAAGGCCTGGTGATCTATAGTCACAATGATGAAACTTCATATCATTCTCAATAATACATTTTTATTTTCTTTATGCTTAACTCATTTATTTCCATTTCATTATTCCTTTGTCAAGGCCCTCCAGCACCAAGTAGAATAATTCATATAATAAAATTCATTAATAAATTAAAAGTGATAAACATTATTTGAAAATTTTAATAGATACCAAAGATTTCTCAAGGTACAATATTTCCCATTTATCTATTAATTTACTTAACTATCTTAATACATTCCTTAATGTTTACTCATCCTTGAATTCATAGATTCAATGAGTTTTTGCTTACATTAAATTACTATATTTTTCCTTAACTTCCTCAGCTCTGCCTTGTCTTCTTTCCCAAACACTTCTTCCACTTCCCCTCTTCTCCTCCCCTCTCTCATTCTTTTCCCACACTTCACCTCCATCCTTAAAGTCCTAAACAGCAGATACTTAGCTAATGAGCTAGTCCCAGACAACATTTTTTCTTGTTTGGTCCCTGCTGTCCTGTCTGGGCCCAGAAAGACTTGATAGCAGTATGATTGGAGCAGAGTAGAATATGATTGAAAGGCTCTTTAGCTTTTCTATTTTGATGTTGCTGTGATTTGGGTGAAAATTTACAAAACAAATTCATTTTCCATACAGCAGTTTATACACATTTTGTTTCATGACATTGATTGCAATCACCATATGTAAGAGCTCTCTTCTCACTTATAGTACATTACTTTTTAATATACCATTGCCTGAAATGTGATTTTGTTCTGTTAAAGAACTTTGTACTCATATGTGTAAATTATATTGGTTCATAGTTTATTTTTGATGCTATTTCACATTAAGTTTTTGTATTGAGGCTGTGTTAGCCTCACAAAATAAATTAAGGAGATGTCCATATGTGTATATATATATATATATATACATATGGTTCTCCAAAAATCCAAAAAGAATCAGAAATATATTGTTTTAAAAGTATTGACATATGAATTCTCTTATACTGAAGGCTTGAAAGAACCTTTCTGTCAAAATGATAAACTGAAATTTTAAACTCTAATCTTTAATTATAATTTTGCTAGGATAGAAGTGTGGGAAGATTTAATAATTTTCAAGATCCCGTTTCTTCTTTTTGTCCTCCCTCTTCTTTTTTGTCTCTTCCTCCTGTCTTTTTCCTTTTTGTTTGTTTGTTTTTAATAACCTTTGTCATAATATTTTCAATCACCTCATATGTATAGGAAATTTGGACAATGAATAAGGAAGACCAAAGAATTGACTCACTTGAATTATGGTATTGGCAAAGAATATTAAATATACCATGGACAGAGAAAAATGAACAAATCTGTTTTAGAAGAAATACAACCAGAGTGCTCCTTAGAAGCAAGGATGATGAAACTTCATCTCACGTACTTTGGATATATTATCAGGAGGGACCAGTCACTGGAGAAGGACATTACGCTTAGTAGAGTGTCAGAGAAAAAGAAGAAGACTTTCAGTGAGATAGACTGACACAGTGGCTGCAACAATGAGCTCAAACATAACAATGATTGTGAGGATGATGAAGGATCAGGCAGTGTTCTGTTCTGTTGTAAATAGGGCCATTATGACTTGGAATTAATTTGACAACACCTCACAACAGCAACCTTCCTCCTCCTCTGCCTCTCTTTCCCTTTTTCCCTCCTTTCCCCTTGCTAGGGAACTCTGGTGGCATAGTGCCTAAGGCATTTGACTGCTAACCAGAAGTCTGGAGGTTCAAACCTACCAGCCACTCCTCAGAAGGAAGATTGGGCAATCTACCTCCGTAGAGATATTGCCTTGGAAACCCAAGGATGGGTCATTATGAGTAGAATCAACTCAACAGCAGTGAGTCCCCTTATTAATTTGTTTTGATAAGCATTTATGTATTGTGTACTAAGTGCTATGCTCTGAATTTGATATGTATACTGCCTGGAATAAGACAAATCCTGATAATCAATAATTTATTTATTTATTAAAAAAGCTGTATCAGTGAAAACATCTTAATAAAGAATAACAATTATAGCAATAAAAGTACCTTTAAAATTTAGATTATGGGAGTGGTTCATGAAGGAGTCAGGAGAATTTAGTGTTCAAAGCTAAAAGGTACACACCAGTTTGGCCTAGGGATGGGTGGAACATGCAAGATGTATTCCAGTTTGTGGAAACACTTTGGACAATGACACAGGAGGGAAGGTGTTGGATTAATCTATATCCCATTATTCTGAGATTGGAAGAAAAATGATAATATTTGTAAAGGGTAATTTTTTTAATAAATAAGTATGGTGTGTCTTTCCATCTGGAAGAAAGCAGCAAAATAAGCAACTTTTTCTGTACCAGGCTAGAGTGAAGTTTTCTCAAATAGGACAAGCACACTTTCCAAATTATCTAGGATATTATTTATCAATTTAAAATATGTAAAATGTATATAATCCACTTGCTCTTCTAGCTTTGGTAGATTAGGAAAAAATAACACACACATGTGAATATCTGACATTCACAGACCCTTAAAATGAATGCTTACATCAGTCTAAAAACAATCTAAGAACATGGGTATTTTAAATTATAATGACACAGGAAAAATGCTAATGTGTAATAAAGTTCTCTCTCAAATTTTCCCTGTGTACATAGAGTAAAACAGGAAAATCCAGTATTCCTACTTTAAGGCAAAAGTCACAAAAAGTATGGAAAATATATTACCTTCATTCTCTACTACAGTTTTTTTATGTATCCCAGCCATGATCGAATATTGATTTAAATAAAATTATTACCCGGGGTTGACTGATGTATTATTCAATTTGCATTTTATGAGTTTTGTTTGTTTGTTTACATTTATATTGTTCTTTTGATAATATCTGAGATGAATTTCTCTTATTTATATAAAAATATCTGTAGTTTGAAAACTATAATATAATCCTATGAATTTAAGTTTTTCTGCATTAAGATATGGATACTATCCTACTCATTGATTCCAATAAGGAAGTTGGTAAATTTACTTGATATTTTCATGTTTTTGTGAAGTCATACATTTTTCAGCTCAATCTCCTGGAATATGCAGTATATGACTCTGTGTTTGTGTGTGTATATGCACATGCCTCATACTTGAACACATAGACTTATATGCATTTATATGTAAATGCATGTGCTCACAGAATCTAAACATATTTTTTTTCAATAAGATTAACAAAGTTTTCACAATTAGACATTGACATTGGTTTTAGAAGTGCTGAAATGCCAGTGATATAAGTCAAATTTTCTTCCAGTTCTGTCTTAGAAGTACCATATCTATGGTCACATTTAATGATTTTGGGCAAAAGATCTAGATTGATCTTGACACACCTGACCTAAGGTATCATTGTAGCCACTCTGTTTTAGTGGGACAGTAAAAAGGACAGGTAATGAATGGAATCCTAGCCCAGATATGGACTATAGTGGGCTCACTGGGTCTATGGATAGAGTAATGGTAATTTCCCCAGTTCTTAAATGTATAATTATAATGGGCATACCTGTTGTAGTTGGACAATCATTCACATTGTTTACTTGGACAGGATGGTAAGAATTATTGTAGTAGGTAAAGTTAAGATAAAGCCTCGGAAATTACTATCCCCTATCCATGATAGTAAATCAGATATGATATTACATAATAGAGATTAATGATATACTTGAAGGTCTAAGGATTTCAAGTGCAGTGTTTCCCAATAGATCCACATATAATTAACTAGCATGACTGTTACAAAAATCCTAGAAGATGAGAGTGGAAGAGAGCAAACTCAACCAAGTAATAGACCTAACTGCAAATGTCAGGTTAGATGTGTTCTCTTTGGTAGAGAAGATTAATATGGCCACAGATATGTAATTTCTAACCATCAACCTGACAAATGCATTCTCTTCACACTTATCAATCAAAATGATCTGAAATAGTTTATATTTACATGGAACAAACAAAAGTATACTTTGATAGACTTAGGGCTATGTCAAAACTCTTGCATTATGTCATGATTTGAAGAGTTTAGACCATCTACACTTACCAGGTACTCCTCAGAAGGAAGATGGGCAATCTACTTCTATAGTGATACTGCCTCAGAAACCCAAGGAGGGGTCGCTATGAGTCGGGTCCATCTCGACAGCAAATAACAACAGCAACAACACACTTTCCATAGCATATCAAATGAGAGTACTCCATCTATGATATCATGCTAATCAGACCAGACACACAAGGAGTAGCTAGTAGATTGGAAACTTTGGTAAGTATGTGCACTCCAGAAGATGATAAATAAAGTCTAAGAAAATTTAAGGTCTTACCTAACCTGTGAAGTTTTAAGGACTCCAATAGCTTTAGCCTTAGGGGAATGCTGATACATGCATTCTACTTCTGTAGAGATACTGCCTCGGAAAGCCAAGGAAGGGTCGCTATGAGTTGTATCCAACTCTATGGCAGTGAGTTTGGTTTGGTTTAATACCCTTGAAAATTCTGGCACGTGCATTCCAAAGTAAAGATGATCCCATCTCATAACTCCTACAAATATGATGGAAGCACTGACCTGATATGACTCTTTGGATTCTAGAGGCACCATATTTTATATTTGGGAATACTCTTCTAGTCCATTTTCTGAAAGGCCATGAGCTTTGAGCGTAACTCAGAGGAGAAAAATAACTCTTTAACCACTCCAAAATACAGGGCAAACTGTCCTGTTGTTTAGGTCATACAACCTGGGGAACCCTACAATAGTTACACCAGTGGTGGAAAAGACTCTTTGGACCTTATGGAAAAGCCTATTAAGAGAATCATGAAAAAGATGCTTTTGGCCTTGTTGCAAGGACATGATAATCTGCAGTGGAGATTTACACATTGTGTTTCTTAGGATGCTGTTGGACCCTGGTAAGGACAGTTTATGAGCATCGAACTTTAAGTAGCTGTGAGGCCAGACTTACCGTCATAAACTGGGTTTCATCAGATTCACTAAATCAAAAACTGAGTGGACCAGCAGTAATCCATTGTGAATATGGAAATGGTGTATCCAAAATTGTCATGAAAAGAACCAGAAGGTACAGATAAGTTACACATGGGGGAACACTTTCCCCCATGTTATCCACCACTGGTCAACTAGTATATCTCCCCCACTCTATATCTGTAGCTACATTGCGACAGGGTGGGTGCTGACCAGCTGACAGAGGAAGAATTAGCTTAAAATTGGTTAAAGGTGTTTCTATGTTAGGGCAAGCCAAAAAAATAGATGGCTACTGCATCATTGCTCCACTCAGTGATGTTAATAAAATATAGTGATGAAGAAATTCTTCTAGTAGGGGAAGTGAAATGATCCAAAGTAAGAATATGTATGGACTCGTGGACCATTGCAAATGGCTTGACTGATTAATCAAGAAGTTGAAAGAATATATATTCAAGATTTGAGACACAGAGAACTGTGATAGAGGCATGTGGATAGACCTACAGGCAAAGGCTTGAAGTGTGAAGAATTTTGTATCAAGTTTAATATAATCTCCACCAGTCACCACAAAAGAGGCAATAAACAACTATGTGGATAGAATTGCTCAGCCAGTTGACATTAGTCCTTGGCTACCCCAGTGTTGATTCACTGAAGCATGAATACATGGTAGCACAGATGGAAGCTGTGCATGAATGTGATGTTGTTATTTCTACTTCCAAATGTGCAACCTCTCTATGTAGAGATCAACACTAAATCTCAGTATGGAATTAGCCTTTAAAGAGACTAATCAGTCACTTGCTGGAAAATTGATTAATTTGGCCATTTCCACACTGGAAAAAGCAGCAATTAAACAATATCAATTTATCAATAGTCTATCAATTTGTTAAATTGATACCTCTTCTGGATATGGGATTGTCTTGAACCCCTCCCCCTATCCAAATAACCGACAAGGGTGGACTAATGTCAACTGGCTGAGCAATTCTATCAATCAATCTCTTGAGATCAAGAGGACAGCATTTGCCCAGATATAGAGCTAGGAAAGTGGGAGAGGGTGGAAAGAAGAATGAGAGGAAGGGGTGGGCATAGGGAAAAAGTGGGAAGAATGCTCATACAGCTTGGGGATTGCAGTAATGTTACAAAACATGGATGTTGAATGGAAAATCAAGTTGCTCTGTTGTTATTGTTAGGTACCATAGAGTCATCTTCAACTCATAGCGACCTCATGTACAGCAGAATGAAACACTGCCTAGTCTTTTACCAACCCCATGACCTTTGCTATGCCTGAATTCATCACTGCAGCCATATTGTCTATCCATCTGATTGAGGGCCTTCTCTTTTTACCAAGTCCCTCTACTTTACCCAGCATGATATCCTTCTCCAGGAAATGGCCCCTTCTTACAACCTGACCAAAGTAGGTGAGATGAAATCTGGCGCATTCTTGCTTCCAAGGACCATTCCAGCTGCACCTCTTTCAGGAGAGATTTGTTAGTTCTTTTAGAAGTCCATGGTACTTTCAGCATTCTTTGCCAACACCACAACTCAAAACCATCGACTTTTCTCCTGTCTTCATTTTCATTGTCCAGCTTTCACATGCATATGCTCTGTATATCTTCCCAAATCATAATTTAAAAAAAGGAAAAAAAAAATTGTGGCTGAATAGTGATAGCTAACTGGAAGAAACTCATATTTGGGCCCATTCCAAAGAAAGGTGATCACAGAGAATGTGAAAATTATTGGACAATATCATTGACATCACAAACAAGTAAAATCTTACTGAAGATAATTCAAAAATGGTTGTAGCAGTATATTGACAGAGAACTTCCAGAAATGCAACCTGGATACAGAAGGGGATGTGGAGCAAGGGATGCCATAGCTGAAGTCAGATGGACTTCATATTACTTGTTTCATATTACTGCCCATTTTTCAGTTGGATTGTCTGTCTTTTTTATGTTGAGATGTTGAAGTTTTCTAAAAATTGTAGACATTTGTCCTTTGTGCATGTGTGTGTGTGTGTGTGTATTATATATATATATATATATATATATATATATATATATTATATAATACACACACACACACACATATATGTATATATCATTGCCACTTTTTTCCCAGTCTGTAGCTTCTCTTTTCACTCTTCTGCTGAAATCTTTTGATGTACATATATGTTTAATTTTTAGGAAGTTCCAGTCATCTTGTTGGCCTTCTGCTGTTTGTGCTTTTTCAGTTATGTTTGATAGTGTATTTAAGCCATGTTTTAGGGTACCTAAATTTGCCCCTATTTTTCTTTAATGACCTTTATAGTTTGGGGTTTTACATTTGGGTTTTTACCCATCTTGAATCAATTTTTTGTATATAGCATGAAATATGGATCTTGTTTCATTTTTTGTGAAAATGTTTATGTAGTTTTGCCAGCACCATTTGTTAAAGGGACTATCCTTTCTCCAGTTAATGGGTCTTGGCCATTTATCAAAGATCAGCTGTCCATTGATGAAGTCTGGGTTCTCAATTCTGTTCCACTGATCTATGTATCTGTTATTGCACAAATACCAGGGTATTATAACTACTGTAGAAGCAAAATAGGGTTTGAGATCAGAGAGCATGAGGCTTCCTACTTTTTTCATCTCCTTTAGTTGTTGTGTTTTGCTTATCTGTGGTCTCGTTCTTTTCTAGGTAAAGTTTATGATTAGTTTCTGTCTCTTTAAAGAATGATAATGGAATCTGGATTGTGATTGCATTATATCTATAGATTTCTTTGGATAGTAGTGTCATTTTTACAACGTTAAGTCTTTCTAACCATGAGCATAGTATATTCTTCCATTATGTAGATTTCTGTTGATTTCCTTAGTAGGGTTGTGAAGTTTTCTTTATATATGTCTTTTGTGTCTCTGGTCAGATTTATTCCTAATTACTTCATCTTTGGGTGGATATAAGCATTGTTTTCCTAATTTCTTTTTCAGAGTTCTCCTTGTTGATGTAAAGGAAGCTTATTGATTTTTGAAAGTTGATCTTGTACCCTGCCACTTTGCTGAAGTCTTCTATTATTTTCAGTCATTTTCTTCTTGAGCCTCTAGGATTTTTTTGTACAGGATCATTTCATCTGCAATTAAAATAGTTTCACTCTGTTGCCAATTTGAATGCCTTTTATTTCCCTTTCTTGCCTTAATGCTCAGGCTAGGACTTCCAATACAATATTGAATATGAGTGATGATAAAGGGCATCCTTGTCTGGTTCCCATTCACAATGGGAATGTTTTCTCTCTCCACTGAGAATAATATGGGCTGTTGGTTTTGTGTATATGCCCTTAATTATGTCAAGGGATTTCCCTTGTCTTCTTATTTTTACCAAGAAAGGGGGTTGGATATTTTCAAATGTCTTTTCTGCTCAGTTGATATTGTCATGTGATTATTTTATTTTGCTTTATTTATGTAGTGGGTTACATTGATTGTTTTTCTAATATTGAACCATCCTTGTATACCTGATATGAATCCCACTTGGTCATGATGTATTATATATATATGTGTGTGTGTGCGTGTGTGTGTGTGGGTGTGTGTGTGTGTGTTCCTGGAGTCTATTAGCTAGGATTTTGTTGACAATTTTTGTGTCAATTTTCATAAGAGATACTGGTCTGCAATTTTCTTTTTTATTGATGTTTTTGTCTGGTTTAATTATCAATGTTATTTTTGCTTCATAGAATGAGTTTGGCAGTATTCCATTCTTTTCCATGTTCTGGAATAATTTGAGTAAAATTATTGTCAGTTCTTCTCTGAATGTTTGGTAGAATTCACCAGTAAAGTTATCTGGGCCTGGACTTTTTTGTTGTTGTTTTGTTTTGTTTTGTTTTGTTTTAATGGCCTACTCAATTTCTTCTTTTGTGAAGGATCTTTTCAACTTTTCTAGTTCACATTGTGTTAGTTTAGGTAGGTAATGTGTTGTAGAAATTTGTCCATTTCTTTCAGGTTTTCACATTTGTTTGAGTACAGTTCTTCTAACAGTATTCTGTTATTATCCTTTTTATTTCAGTAGGTTTTATTGTGACATTGCCTATTGCATTCCTTATGAATATCATTTACACCTTCTTCTTTTTGCTTGTTAAATTTGGTTTGTCAATTTTAGATTTTTTTTTTTCTTTCTTGATGTGTGTGTATATTGCTATGAATTGTTCTCTGAGCACTGCTTTTACTGTGTGCCAAGGATATTTGTGTGCTGTGTTTTCATTCTTATTTAATTAAAGAGATTTTTTATTTAATTTTTTATTACTTCTATCACTCAGTAGTTTAGTTAGAGTTTTATTTGATTTCCATGACTAATTTATTTAGTTAGTTATTTTGCTTGATCTTTTTGTTGTTGATTTCTACTTTTATAGCTTCATGTTCTGAGAAGATCCTTTGTAGTATTTTGATATTTTAAAATTTATTGAGGATTACTTTGTGGCCTGATATATGTTCTATTCTGAAGAAAGTTCTGTGTGCACTGGAGAAGAATGTGTATTGTGTAGCTGTTGGGTGGAGTGTTCTGTATACATCTATGAGATCTAATTTGTTGATTGTATTGTTCAAAACTTGTGTATATTTGTTAAGTTTTTTTTCTATTTGTTCTGTCCTTCATAAAAATGCTGTATTAAAGTCTCTTGCTATTGTTGGGAAGTGTCTGCTTCTCCTATCAATTCTGCTAAAGTTTGATTTATGAATTTTGGGGCTCTTTCATTAAGTGTGTAGATATTTAATATGATTACATCCTCTTGTTAGATTGACCCTTTCATCATTATATAATGCCCGTCCTTGTCTGTTTTGCTGCGTTTTACCTTAAAGTCTATAAAATTAATATTACCACTCCTGCTCCTTTTTGGTTTCCTGCTTGAAATGTTTTTCCAACTTTTGATTTTTAGTTTATTTTTGTCTTTGTGTCTAAGGTGTGTCTCTTGTAGACAGCATATTGATTGGTCCTGTATTCTTTGTCTCTTGACATTTACTGGTAGGTATGAATTTACTGCTGCCATTTTGCTGTGTTGTGTGTGTGTGTGTGTGTGTGTGTGTGATATTGATAGTTTCTTTGTTTCATATATTTTTCAGTCCTGACTTCATTTTTTTTTGTTTATGGATTTTCTTATCATGTCTTCTGTTACTATTGAGACTTTATGATTGACTTTTATTTTCAATTTTACTATGAAGAGTTATTAATTTTCTTTGAGGTTACACTATAATTGATTATAGTCTTCTCAAGCTTTAAGCAGTCCATTCTATCTTAAATCATCTTGATTTTTCTCCATTTGGAAGTTCTGTAATTACATCATTCATTCCCTCTTTGCAGTTGTCATTGTTTATAAATTGACATCTCTGGTTCCCTATTTTCTGTCTTGTAGGTTTATTTTATTTTTGAAACTTCTATTTCAGCCTTGATTTCCAGGTTATGTTGCCACATGTCATAAGATCCATTTGTTGTTAATCATTGGTGATTCTCTTTCTGGTGACTTTCTCTAGCACTTTTTGTAAGGATGATCTGGTTTTTACAAATTCTCTTAATTTCTAGCTATCTGGGGATGTCCTGATTTCACCTTCATATTTGAGAGACAATTTTTCAAGGTATTTTTTTTTTCTTCAGTATTTTGTATATCTCATCCCATTACCTACTTGCTTGCATGATTTCTACCAAAAAGTCAGATATTAGCCTTATTGATTTTTCTTTGTAGGTGATGGTTTTTAATTTCCTTACCTGCTTTCAAGATTCTTTCTTTGACTTTGACTTTAGAAAATCTGATTATGCTAGGTCTTGGTGAGGAGCTCTGGTAGCATAGTGCCTAAGGCACTTGACTGCTAACCAGAAGGCTGGCGGTTCAAACCCACCAGCCACTCCTCGGAAGGAATGTTGGGCAATCCTACTTCGGTAGTGATACTGCCTTAGAAACCCAAGGAGGGGTCGCTATGAGTTGGGGCTGACTCGACGACAAATAACAACAACAACAACAAAGGTCTTGGTGATATTTTGTAGGGGTTTACTTTATTTAGGGTTCATTTAGCTTCTTGAATGTATATCTTCTTGTCTTTTATGATATTGTGGTTGTTGTTGTTAGGTGTCGTCAAGTCATTTCTGACTCATAGTGACCCAATGCACAGCAAAACAAAACACTGCCTGATACCATGCTAACTCCACGATCTCTGCTGTACCTGAGGCCATCATCACAGCCACTGTATCAATCCATCTCATTGAAGGCCTCCTCCTCTTTCGTCAACCCTCCACCCTACCAAGCATGACATCTTTCTCCAGGAAATGGTCCCTTCTGACAACATGACCAAAATAGGTGAGACGAAGTCTGGCCATTCTTGCTTCCAAGGAGCATTTCAGATGCACTTCGTCCAGGACAGATCTGTTAGATCTTTTAGCAGTCAATGGTACTTTCAGCATTCTTCACCAGCATCACAACTCAAAAGGATAAACTCTTTTTTGGTCTTCCTTATTCATTGTCCAGCTCTCACATGCATATGAGGCGATGGGAAATATCATGACTTGTGTCAGGAACACCTTAGTCCCCAAGGAGACATCCTTGTTCCTCAGCACTTGAAACACTTCCTTTCCAGTTGACTTTCCCAATGCTACACATCATCTAGGATTGGAGAAAGAATCATTAACAACCTGAGATATTCAGACTATACAACTTTGCTTGCTGAAAGTGAGGATGACTTAAGGCAC
>NW_006921599.1:404263-412114 GCF_000298275.1 Orycteropus afer afer
TCTTTCTGGTATTCTTTGCCTTGAGCCAAGATCCATCTGACAACAGCTATGATATCCCTTGTTCCACGTCCTCTTCTGAATCCAGCGTATACCTCTGGAAGTTCTCTGTCAATATACTGCTGCAAACATTTTTTAATTATCTTCAGTTAGATCTTAGTTGTGTGTGATATTAATGATATGGTTCTATAATTTCCACAATCTGTGGGATCACCTTTCTTTGGAATGGGTACAGATAGGGATCTCTTCCAGTTAGTTGGCCAGGTAGATGTCTTCCAAATCTCTTGGCATAACCGAGTGAGTGCCTCCAATGGGGCATCCGTTTGTTGAAATATCTCAAATGGTATTCCGTCAATTCCCGGAGCCTTGTTCTTCACCAATTCTTTCATTGCAGCTTTGAATTCCTCCTTCAGTAGCATTGGTTCTAGATCATATGCCATTTCATATGGATTAAGATCGACCAGTTATTTTAGGTACAGTGATTCTGTGTATTCCTGCCATCTTCTCTTGATGTTTCCTTCATCATTCAATATTGTGCCTATAGAATCTCTCAATATTGCAACTCAAGGCTTAAATTTTTTCTTCAATTATTTCAGCTTGAGAAATGCTGAGCATGTTCTTCCCTTTTGGTTTTCAAACTCCAGGTTTTAGCACATTTCATTATAGTAATAGATTTTGTCTGCTCAAACTGCTGTTTGAAATTTTCTGTTTAGCTATTTTATCTTGTCATTTCTTCCATTGGTTTTAACTACTCTCTGCTCAAGGGCAAGTTTCAGAGTCTCTTCTGTCATCCATTTTGGTCTTCTCTTCTTTTCTCTTCTTTTTAGTGATCTCTTGCTTTCTTCATGGACAATGTTCTTGATATCCTCCCACAATTCTTCTGGTTTTCAGTCGTTGGTGTTTAATGCATCAAATCTATTCTTTAGATGATCTCTAAATTCAGGAAGGATATACTCAAGATCATATTTTGGCTGTCTTGAACTTGTTTTAGTTGTCTTTAACTTCAAGTTGAACTTGCATATGAGCTGTTGATGGTCTGTTCCACAATCAGCTCCTCGCCTGCTTTTGGCTGAAGATATGAAGCTTATCCACTGCCTCTTGCCACAGATGTAGTCAATCTGATTCCTGTGTGTTCCATCTGGTGAAGTCGAGGTGTAGAGCGACCATTTGTGTTGTTGAAAAAGGTGTTTGCAATGAACAAGTCATTGGTCTTACAAAATTCTACCATGAAAGTTCCAGCATTATTTCTGTCACCAAGTCCAAATTTTCCAACCACCGGTGATTCTTCTCTGTTTCCAATTTTTGCATTCCAGTCACCAGTGATAATTAACATATCCTGATTGCATGATTGGTCAATTTTAGATTGTTGAAGTAGATAAAAATCTTCAATTTCCTCATCTTTGGCTTTGGTGCATAAATTTGAATAATAGTTGTATTAACTGGTCTTCCTTGTATGTGTATGGATATTATCCTATCACTGACAGCATTTTACTTCAGGACAGATCTTGAAACATCCTTTGTGATGATGAATGCCACACCATTCCTCCTCAAACTGTCATTTCAGCATAGTTGATCACATGGCTGTCTGATTCCAAATGGCCAAAACCAGTCCATTTCAGCTCACCAATGCCGAAGATATCAATCTTTATGCGTTGCATTTCATTTTTGACAACTTCCAATATTCCTAGATTCATACTTCATACATTCCATGTTCCAATGATTAATGGATGTCTGCAGCTGTCTCTCTTCAATTTGAGTGGTGCCACATCAGCAAATGGAGGTCTCAAAAACTTTATCTTATCCATAGGACTAAGGCTGGGTTTACTCAGATGATGCATCTCTTTCCCAGTCCTATTTTGAGAGCCTCCTAACCTAACCGAACTATTCATAAATTTGCTTGGTAATGTATCAAACAGTGTTTCTTTGCTATTCATAAAGTTTTCCCTGTCCAATTCTTTGAGAACTGGACAGCCTCTTCCATCTTCCTAGTCTGTCTCAGTCTGTTAGCTGGGCTGATACCTGTGCACCATGTGCATCCCGCTGGGTTTGAAACACCAGTGGCTCAACCTCAACACTCACATCAACATGTCACCATGGTAGGACAAACCAACAGACAAGTCTGTCTCCCTGTTGGAAACCTCTCATAACACCCTTACCTGGGTCCCTGCAGCTGACTCCTCCTCTGTCTGGATTCCTGGGCCTTTTAAATACCTTTCTTCTGCTCTCCCACCCTGCTGCTTTGGGCATGCCTGAGTTCCCTCTTCTCACCTGGATCCCTGCAGCTGACTGCTCCTCTGTCCGGGTTCCTGGCTTCTAATCTCCTTTTAATCTTCATGATATTAGGGAAATCTAATAATCTTTGACAATTTTTTCAGTGTTTCCCCCCCCCCCCCCCCCCCTCCTGTTCTGTAATTCCAATCACACATAAATTAGTTCTCTTCATGGTGTCCCAAATGAATCTTAAGGTTTCTTCATTTTGTTTAATTCTGTTTTCTGATTGTTCCTCCAACAGTTGCATGGAGAGGTTTGTCGTCAATTTCACTAATTCTGTTTTCCATTGATTCCATTATACTCTGTTGTCCTTCCAATGCATTATCCATTTATGAAATTTCAGTATTAATCTTTTGCATGTCTATTTGTTGTATTTGTATGGTTTCTAATTTTTCATTTATTTTGTAAATTTATTCTTCAATGTTTTTTTGAATTCTTCTAGTGTTTGTGTTTTCCTTGATTTTGTCTGTGGTTTACTCAAACTTTCTCTCAGTCAGTTGAAGGTACCCAAAATAATTCTTTTTATTTCCTTGTCAGGTAATTCCACTAGCATTTCTTCCTCCAGAAGATTTTCTGTCCCTAGAATTTGCTCACTCTTTTGATACATCAAGTCCTATTTTTATTGTGATTTTGAAATGATCTCCAGACACTGTAGCATTATTTTATTAATTTGTTGATTATATATTGGTTTGCTTTTCCCTGATTTTTTGTTTTGTTCTGTTTTAATATACCCAGGCAACAGGATAGTCATGTTACTCTTGTCACTAGTTTGGAAGCACTTTGATGCTCACCACCTGTCTCTGTGCAGATTTGGTAGCGAGTGAGAGTATGACTACAAGTCTTTGATGACTAGACATGCAGAGCAGCTGAAGACTGGGTGAGCATGGCCACTGTTTATTGTTGTTCCAGTAGTGCAAGAATGAATAGTGATATTCACCCAGTTGGTGGGGCAGCAGATATAGGTGGGTATGGTTGGGTAGGGTCACTGGCTTCCAATCATGGGGGAAAGATAGGAAAAAAAGAAAAAGAGTGGAGAGGTGGGAAGGTAGAGGAAAAAAAGAAATGGGGAGAGAGAAGATATAAGAAGAAAAAAATGTAAAAAAAAAGGAAAAGGGGACAGGAAGAAAAACAAACAAAATACCCAAGAAATAAGCAGCAAGTGACAGCCACTAAACAGGGTTGGAGTGTAAATGTGGCACTCACTCTGCAGGAGCATGTACCACTAAATACAGAGAGTCAGAGGCAGCACCACTGAATACAGAGGTGGTGGGTGCAAGTTACACACTCAACTGCATCAAAAGAAAGTTAAAAAGAGAAAAAAAAAGAAGAAGGGAAATAAAAAAAAATGGTGTAAGGAAGTGGGAGAAAAAGTGAAATGACAAAAAGTAAAAAAAAAAAATAGCAAGGGGGGAAGAGAAGCACTGAGAAGGAGAGAGGAAAGAAAAAGAAAGAAGAGAAGAGAGAAAAGAAACTGGTGCAAGTGTTAGCTGCTAAGCACAGCTGCAGCAGCAATGTGAAGCTGTTTTCGGGAGCACTTACAGTGCCATCCAAGGACAGGTGGGTGCAGGTGCTGCTGACCATAGAGGTGGAGGAGGCAACAAAAAGAAAGAAATGAGGAAAATGAATATAAGAAAGAAGGTATAAACGAAGAAACCAATAATAATAACAAAGAAAAGGAAAAGAAGGAGGAAAAGGTGGAAAACTAAGGAGAATTAAATGAGAAGAATAAAGGAAAAAAAAAAAAGCAGTAGAATACTGTGTCAGCCACCTAAGACATCTGTGCCAGAGTGCATACTTCCTGGCAGGGACAGGGACAGACAATACTTACTGTGTGGACAGCAGAGGAGGTCTTCTTGTCTTCAGGGAAGAAGGAAAGACAGAAGAACAAAGCAAAAAGATTTTAAAAAATAAAAGAGCAGCCCATCACTGACTTTGTGGAGAGCTTGACCAGCAGCAGGGCAGGTAGGCGTGGAGAAAGCCACATTTCTGGTCACTGGGAGGTTGTTCAAGGTAAGGGGAAAGGATATAGCTCTCTGGTCAACTAATTACCAATCTGGATGCTGGTTCAGTCCTGATTAAGTAGAACCAGTTATCAAGTTCCTGCTCTGAACAGAATCCTGCTTGTAATATTTCAAACTGGCTGTGCTGTGCCAGTTAACAGTTTACTGCTCCTTGTTTGCTGTTTTTATTCAATTTCTTCCTCTCATCAGCATTTGGTCTACTTCTTTACCCTTTCTTTTGGAGCTTTGGGATCCAGGACTGTCATCCATAACTGTTCCCCTTATTTTTTCAAGTCTTTGTTGTAGAAGGTCAGGATATTGTGTCTTCCTAATCTGCCATCTTGAACCTGGAACCACTCAGCCAGAAATCTTGATAGTTAATCAGGAGAGTCTCTCAAAGACCATGTCATTCCTGTAGATTAGGAGCAGCTGCTGAGTTCCATATTGGGGGACCTAGATTATAGAAGGTGTAATTTGAAGATGGATAAACTTTTTGCTACCCTAACAAAGTAAAGAGACTACTCATTCCATAGAAGGTTGCAGAAATGTTGCTTATGCCTCAAAATGTAATGTATTTTTTAACTTCTTTAATTATTAAAATTAGCCCCTATTTTCCAGGCACCACACATGCACAGGTCATTGGTTTATGATAAATTCTACTAATAACAACAACATTGATCCTTAAACCAACTAACCAACATGTCCCTATAAAACTCAGGCTCACTCTCCTAGATGTCTTCCTCCACTACAGTGGCATGATGAGTTCTTCTTCAGGGATCCCACTATTCTTCCTTTTAAGTGGATCTCATTAAAGATCACTTAAGACCATGCCACATACTTATATCTCTGAAATTTAGTAATAGACAGGTTTTAGTTCTTTCTATAGTATATCTGATTGGTAGGTGGGTGGAGATTTCCTGCCTTGGCCCACTTGTCAAAATTGTTACAGCTCCAGAGCTTGATCAGTTGAAACAATTTTATTCTTACTTTACAGTTGTTTGTGAGACTTCAGTTCAATTACCTTGGACATGCCATCAGGAAAGACGAATTGCTAGAAAAGGACATTATGTTTGGTAAACTAGAGGGCCAATGAAAATGATAGAATCCCTAAATGTGATGAATTGACACAATAATCTCAATAATGATCTCAAACATAGCAATGACAAAAAGCAAAGTTTTGTGCTATTACACAGAGGTCATCATGACTTGACTTTGACTCAATGGGAACTAGCAACAGCAAGAGATGGAAAAATTTCTAGAAACACAAGACCTACCATAGCTAATCCAGTCTGAGACTGAAGATTTGAACACACTCATAACAAAAGAAATTGAGCAGGTCATAAAAAATCCTTTCACAAAAAATAAGTCCTGGCCCACACAGTTTTGCTGAAGAATTCTATCAAATGTTCAGGGAAGAGCTGAAATCTATACTACTCAACCTATTCCAGAACATAGAAAGTAAATGCAGTGAATTGCTTGATGTGGCCCTTCTAGCCATTGTCCTCCATCCTGTGGTGTTTTGTAAATCCCATTATCCATGCCTGTATGGGGTGGTGTGGTAGTTAATGTCAGGTATCAACTTGGCTGGGCAGCTGGTAGTAGTCATTCCCTATAATGACTGGCAATCAACTCTGTGATGGGATTTAGGTTAATTCTGTTGGGCCAACACAGGTGGAATGTATCTTGAGTCCTGCCTTGCTGGAGGGTATAATTCAAATCACCACCCTTAGCTTCCCTGAGGGTATGCCTACTAATCTCCTGGGAAGATTCACTCTCCTCTTGCTCTGGCTTTGTTTCTTGGATCATCCTCATCTCACCCCGGATTTGGGACAGCAGCCGCCGTCTGACCTGCTGATCAAGGTTCATCAAACCCTGAGAGTTGGGAGGATCTGCCAGACCTACTCACGGACCTGGGACTCACCAGCCTGCCAGCCTCCACCACTACTATGTGAGACGAACCCTTGGGTGTCTGTGAGTTCTGTGAGGCGTTACAGTGAAATTCAGAACCCTAAGACTGGGGAAATTACTGCGACGAGGAGGAGGGGTTAATGTCTGAAATGATGGAGTGGCATGGTAGTATGGACATTTGGGACATCTTTGACCTCCGCCTCATGGGGACCGGCCTCGTGCTGATCTTTCTAAGAGAAATTGTTCAAGCAGTAAAGGAATACTCCCAAATTCATTCCATAAAGCAAACATAACACTGATATCAAAATCAGGGAAAGACATCACTAAAATGGAAAGCTACAGATCAATATCCCTCATGAATATAAATGCAAAAATCTTCAACAAAATTCTAGCCAACAGAATCCAACAACATATCAAAAAGTAATACATCATGGCCAAGTGAGATTCATACCAGGTATGCAAGAATGGTTCAATGTCAGAAAATAATCAATGGAATCCATCACATAAACAAAACAAAACAGAAGAACCATACAATCATCTCATTTGATGAAGAAAAGGCATTTAATAAAATCCAACACCCATTCCTGTTCAAAACTCTCAGCAAAATAGGAGTAGAAGGGAAAATCCTCAACATAATAAAGGATATATGTGCAAAACCTACAGCCAACATTGCTGTCAGTGGAGAAAGAGTCAAAGCTTTCTCCTTGAGTAAAGGAACCAGACAAGGATAGCCTCTATCATCACTTCCATTTGACATTATATCAGAAGTTCTAGCCAGGGCAATAAGGTAAGAAAGAGAAATAAAAACATCAAAATTGGCAAAGAAGGAGCTATCTCTGTTTGCAGATGAAATGATCTTATGCATAGAAAACCCAAGGGACTCAGCCAAAAAGTACCTGAATACAAAGGTTCAGCAAAGTGTCAGGATACAAGGCCAACATACCAAAACAATTTGGATTTCTCTACACCAGCAAAGAGACCTCTGAAAAGGAAATAAGGAAAGCAATATCAAAAACAATATCTACAAAAAAGATAAGATTTAGGAATAAATCTTACCAGGGACACAAATGACCTATACAAAGAAAACTGCAAAATACTACCACAAGAAAGTACAAGACAGCTACATAAATAGAAGAATATGTCATGTTCATGGATAGGAAGATTGAATACTGAATGTCAATACTACCCAAAGCAATCTACACATTCAATGCAATCCTGATCCAGATTCCATCAACCTTCTTTAAGGACATGGAAAAACTAATCACAAATTCCATATGAAAAGGAAAGAGACATCAGATAAGAAAAGCACTGCTGAAGAAAAAAAAAAAAAAAGTAGGAGGTTTCTAACCTCCCAGATCTCAAAACCACAATAGTCGAAATAGCATAGCATTGGTACAATGATAGACAGACCAATGGAACAGAATCAAAAACCCAGAAATAGACCCATCTATCTATGGACAGCTTATCTTTGACAAAGGTGCAAAATCCATTAAATGGGGAAGAGATAGCCTCTTTAACAAATTGTGATGGAAAAATTGGATATCTACTTGCACAAAAATTAAACAAGACCCATATCTCACACCATACACAAAAACAAACTCAAGAAGGTGGGGCAAGATGGCGGACTAGGCAGAAGGATTGCACAGACCCTCTTCAACAAAGAAAAGGGAAACCA
>NW_006921599.1:420724-437432 GCF_000298275.1 Orycteropus afer afer
GTTCAACAAACATAAAATAGGGTTAAATTGAGGGGCCCTAATTTATGGCGTAAATAGACTGCAAAGCATAACTCCAAATGCACAAGCAGGGGAAGAGAAATTACATGAAGGGAACCTTAAAAAAAAAAAAAAAATTATGTACATTGAAAGACTCCCAGAAAGGTAAAAGGTGAGCCTACAGTTTGGGAAGGAAGGTTCTGCAACCTACTTTCATGGTGATACTTCCTCAGAAACCCAAGGAGAGGTCACTATGAGTCGGGTCTGACCGGATGGCACACAACAACAACAACAACACAGTTTGGGAAAAAAAAATATTTGTCTATGACATGTCTAACAAGAGACTTACCTCTAAAATTCATACAAAACTTCAACACCTCAGTACCCAAAAGACAAACACTACAATTTAAAAACGGGCAAAAGAGATGAACAGACACTTCACCAAAGAATATACACAGGCGGCCAACCAACACATGAGGAAATGCTCATAGTCATTAGCTATGAGAGAGAAGCAAATCAAAACAATATTATTTCACCCCAGCAATAATAGCAAAGTTCAACATGACAAAAAATAAATGCTGGTGAGGGTACGGAGAGATTGAAAATCTCATTCACTGCTGGTGGGATTGTAAAATAGTGCAGCCACTGTGGAAAATGGTGTGGCATTTCCTAAAAAAAAAAAAAAAAAAAAAACCAACTGAAAATAGAAATACCATTTGATTCAGAAATTCCATTACCAGGAATATACCCTAAAGAGGTGAGACACGGGACATGAATAGACATGTGCACATCCAGGTTCATTGCAGCACAATTTATTATAGCAAAGAGATGGAAACAACATAAATGTCCATCACAGATGATTGAATAACTAAAATAAGATACACTCACACAACGTAATACTATGTAACACTCAAGATTAATGTAGGATACATGAATTATCTCACAACATGAATGAATTTGGAGGACTTTGTTGTTGTTGTTGTTATGTGCCATCGAGTCAGCCCCAACTCATAGCAACCCCTCCTTGGGTTTCCGAGGCAGTATCACTACGTAAGTAGATTGCCCAACCTTCCTTCCGATGGAGGACGTTATGCTGAGTGAAATAAGTCAATCACAGAAAGACAAATATTGTATGAGTCTATTATTGTAAAAAGTTAAGAAAAGATTTACTCAGGGAAGGAAATTCACTTTGCTGGTTACCAGGCATAAGTGGGAAAGGGAGAGAAAATTTTGGACTAGTGGGGGTCACATGTTGATTTGGGTGAGGGGAGGGGCAGTATGGCAAGAGTCTGTGACCAGCACAGTGATAATGGGGAAAGAGAAGACACAGAAAGATGAACAAATAGAGACAACAGAGGCAAATACTATTACATGCACAGTATTGTATTACAACTGGCACCAAACATTTGGCTATGGGTAAATGCATAGACACATGAGAAGATCAGGCAAAGGTAGGCAAACAGGAATATACCTAAGACCAAAGATAGATTTGACTGAAAATAGTCTTACATACGTACTTGTGATATCCACTTCTATTACAGAAGTAACAGAGGACAGAGTTGGAGTAGCTTCTCAGAGACAATTAAACACCTTGAGGAAGAGAATCACTGGGCCTGTAGGCTTCGGATTAGAGTCATGTGGGACATCATGCTCAATTGGCACAACACAGTACATAAAAATATTTCTCTATATCCTACTTTGATGAGTGGCAACTGATATCTTAAAAGCTTTTGATGGGCTGCCTAAGAAGCAACTATTGGTCTCCTCTCATTTGTAGTGAAGAAAAATGAATAAAATCAAAGTCATCTGGAAACAATTAGTCCAAAGATATAATAGACCATGAGGACATTACCCTTCACAACCCCAAGACCAAAAGAATTAGATGGTGCCTGGCTACCAATGCTAAGCACTTGGAAAGGGATCAAAATTGGAGTTCCTGGTTAGAATGGGAGGAAAATGTGGAACAAAATTCAAAAACACAAAAATGACCAGAATTACTGGTCAGATAGAGACTGGTAGAACCCCTGAGACTAAGACCTGGGCTTATCTTTCAGGCCTGTAAATGGACTCATTTCCAGGGCTTGGCTCTCAGTCCAACAGTAGAAAGACCTACATGCAGAACACCTAGCCTAGAGAGATGAACTCACCTATCCTAGGGAAATGCACCCCTTGGATCAATCAGCCATGAGACATCAGAAGGGCAGCATTCACATAGAGGGAAGGCTGGACAGACAGGAATGAATAGATAAGAAGGGTGTGGGAATGGGGGACATGTGGTCACAAGGAGGAGTGGGGAGGATTGTAATCAGGGCTGGGAAAGCAGTTGTGCATGAACTTTTTAGAGTAAAACAAGTCTGCTTCACAAATTTGCACCCAAATTGCAATTAAAAAAAGAAAAGAAAAGAAAATATTAGGTATTATTTAAACATCGAAAGAATTTATTTTCATTTCTGCATAGTCTATGCTTCCTCTTAAAGATTTAAATATTTTCTCCCTTGTTATTGCCAAATACAGGAATATAAATTTATAAGATTGCTGGGGAGACATGGCAGTCTTTTACATAAAGTCTTTTCATATTCATCTGTTAGATGCATATCTAATTTAGGAATATCTTACTAAAAATATGATTTATTATCTAAGTGAGTCTGTGCCAGTGGATCAGGACTGCTGAAGGTACTTCTGTCACTGCTGGGTGTATTATATATGGATGATTTACTTAATTTACCTTTGATTTGGATTTCATTTTTGTCTCTATGCCTACTTGTTATTGAGGTTGTGGTTCTGATTTATAACAATTTCCTTATTTGTGTGTGTACCAATTTTAGTCCTTTTGTGAACCTTAGGTTCACACAATGATATATGCTAACCCTAAGAATTCATTGAAGTGATCAAAGCTAGAATACAAATATGCTGGTGAAAAAAAGGAACATAGCACCAATAAAATCTGTGGTTAAAATAGAAAAAATGACTGTAAAATACTACTATCATAGTGTCATAGATATCCTGAATCACATACTTCAGTACAAAGAATGGAAATCTGCCTTTCTTCATTGTCAACACAAGAAGGGGAAGTGAATTTACAATCCAGCATAGAAACAATAGGCTGAATGAATTCCCTGATATATTGGCTTATTAAAATGTTTTAGTGAATAAAATGAATTGTAAGGAACATGATATAGGAAGTGGGAGAGATAAGACTGGAATCCAGTCTTACCACTGCAAATACATGAATATATGCCGTGTCATGTGATACCATTTTATAGGAGAGTTGAGTATCTTTTCTTCTTTTTATTTTCACTTTTAGAACTTTGAAAAATAGATGAAATTAATCTTTCTGAGTCCTTACCTTTGTGAAAAAAATGAATGGACTTGTTTGGAGAATTTTTCTTATGTCAATTATAATTAGATTGTAGATTATAAAGTATGCAAAATTTATTTAACCCATTCTATTAGCTTCATGATTACCTACTTTCAACACTTCACGACAAGATCTAAGGCAGCTTTAATACCCATCCACTGCCTATAGTCAATTTTGACTGATAGTGAGCCTATAGCACAGAGCAAAAATGTCCCATAGGGTCTCCCAAGATGTAAATCTTTACGGAAGCAGACTGACACATCTTTCTCTCACAGAGCAGCTGATAGGTTTGAACTGCTGTCCTTTTTGTTAGTAGCCACACGTTTCAAACACTGTGCTACCATAGCTCCTCATCTTAAGTATCAAACTGAAGCCAAACTCATTGCCAAGTCATTTCTGACTGAAGCAACCCCAACTGGGTTTCCAAGGCTGTAAACCTTTATGGAAGCAAACTGCCTCATCTTTCTTCTGTGGAGTGGCTGGTGAGTTTGAACCATCAAACTTCTGGTTAGCAGCCAAATGCCTTAACCACTATACCACCAGAGCTCATTCACCTTAAGAACAGACCTTCCTAAAAGGCGGAGATTACACTATGCTAAAATACCTTAAAATCTCCCTGTTCAAAGCAGAATGGACATTTAAATAAAAGTGCATTCATTTAGCATCCTAATCCTTTCCCAACCTTGTTATCATTCATTCATTTAATCATTCACTTAAAAAAAAAAAAAACATTTGGTATTGTTGTTAGATGCTGTCAACTTGATTCTGACTCATAGTGACTCCACGCACAACAGAACAAAACACGGCCATGTCCTGAGCCATCCCCGCAATCCCTGCTACGCTTGAGCCCATCGTTGCTGTCACTGCGTCAGTCCATGTCATTGAAAGTTTTCCCCTTTTTCTCTGACCCTCCACTTTACCAATCATGATATCCTTCTCCAGGAAATGGTCACTTCTGACAACATGACCAAAGTAACGGAGATGAAATCTGGTCATTCTCACTTCTAAGGAGCATTCTGGCACCATTTACAGGATAGATTTGTTCCTTCTTCTGGCAATCCATGGTATTTTCAGTATTTTTCGCCAACACCACAATTCAAAGGCATCAACTCTTCTTAGGTCTTTCTTGTTCATTGTCAAGCTTTCACATACATATGAGGTAATTGAAAACACCATGTCCTGAGTTAGGCTGACCTTAGTCTTCAAATGACATCTTTACTCTTGAACACTTTAAAGAGGTCTTTTGCAGCAGATTTTCCCACTGCAATGTGACGTCTGATTTCTTGACTGCTGGTTCCATGGATGTTGACTGTGGATACAAGCAAAATTAAAAACACTTAACAATTTGAAATTTTCTCCATTTATCCTGATGCTCCTTTTTGGTCTTTTTTTTAATTTATTTAAATATATCTTTAGTATTTTTATTTTTTTAATTTTTTTGTGATTTGGGTGAAAGTGTGCAGAGAAAATTCATTTTCCACTCAGCAGCTCACATACACTTTGTCTCATGACATGGACTACAATTTTCCACAATGCAACATCTCCCTTCCCATTTCCTCCCCATAATTCTCTGTGTTCTTCCCTCCCATGCATTCCTGTCCCCCCAGCTATCTCCTTGTGCATATACAGTCCTTCTATTCTCCCATGATTGATCTCTCCAAGGAGTGTATCTACTTATCATAAATGTTCAGCTCATATGCCTGTCTTTTGTTTAGGTAGAAGCCACAGGAGTGGGTTCAAATCCAGACCTAAAGAGCAATTAGGGGACATAGTCTCAGTGGTTCCATCAGGTTCTATCAGACCAGTAAACCTGGTCTTTTTTTTTTTTTTTTTTTTAATGATTTTGAGTTTTGTTGCACATTGTTCCCCCAGTCTATCCAGGATGTACTACAGAGATCCCCCTCCAAGTGGTTGATAGTGGTATCCTGGCACCATATAGTTCTTCTGGTCTCATAGTCATATGAGGTGAGGATTGCATGGTGTACCAGTCATTTGGACTAATTGTTTCCATATGTCTTTGGTTTTCTTCATTCTTCTTTGCTCCAGATGAGGAGAGATCCATTGTTGCATCTAGGTGGCCACTTGCAAGCTTTTAAGATCCCAGTTACTACTCACCAAACTAGGATGTGGAACAATGTTTTTGTGTAGTACATTATGCCAATTGAGCTTGATGTCACCTGAGACTATGGCCCTGAGCCCACAGGTCCAATTACTCACTCCCTCCGGGTAGTTAGCTGTGGCCAAGAAATGACTACAATCTTGACCCTTGTCAACTCTACAATATACCTGGGAATTCTTACAGAACCTACAAATAAACTTGTAGAAACATTGTCTGCCAACCCGATACATGGTCTTGGGCGTACTACCTCCTGCATGGGCAAACTAATATTTCAGCCTGTCCACACACATATCAAGGTTTGCCTTCACTGACAACATAGTACTTCATGTGGAAAAGAGTTCATCTTCGCGGTCTGTACCTCCCACTCAACTCTCTATGTCTTCCTTGTCCTTAATGCCATGGTGTTGATTACTCACACTTGGTATATTGCCCTTCTCTTCACCCAAATCTATTATTGTCTCTACCAATCTAACAGTGTTTCCTCCTTGCCCTTCCCCTACCACCCCTGGTAACTGACAAAGAAAATTTCCTTCCACATATAAAACTTTCCTTGACTTTTTACAATAACAAACTAATATAATATTTGTCCTTCTGTGATTGACTTACTTCATTCAGTGTAATATCATCCAAGCTTATTGACATTATGTACTGTTTTGCCAATTCTACTTTATTCTTTAGGGTTGCATAGTATTCCACTGTGTGTATGTACCATAGTTAAGGTTATCCATTCTTCTGTTGATGGGCACCTAAGTTGTTTCCATCTTTTGGCTATTGTAAAAGTGCTGTGATGAACATGGGTGTGCATATATCTGTTCTTGTCTTGCCTCTCACTTCTTCAGGATATATACCTAGTAATGGAGTGGCTGGGTCAAATCGTATTTCTAATTCCAACTTTTTAAGGAATTGCCATACTGCTTTCCACAGTGGTTGTATCATTTATCAGTGTACAGATCCCCAATCTCTCCACATCCTCTCCAGCATTTGTTATTTTCTGTCTTGGTGAACTTTGCTACTAGTGCTGGGGCAAGATGGTATCTCATTGTTTTGATTTACATCTCTCTAATGGTTAATGATCATGAGCATTTCTTCATGATTGCTGGGTGCCTGAATATCTTCTTTGGTGAAGTGTCTATCCATATCTTCTGCCCATTTTTGAATTGGACTATTTGTCTTTTTTCCTGTTGAGTTGTTGTAGTTTTCTATAAATTCTGTAGATAAGTCCCTAGTCAGATATGTCATTGCTGAATAGTTTTTTCCAGTCTGTAGGTTCTCTTTTGATTCTTTTGGAGAAGTCTCTGGAAGCACATAAAAATTTAATTTTTTGAAGGTCTCATTCATCTAGTTTATCTTCTGTTTGTATATTTTGCGTTATGCTTAATAGTATATTTACACCATATAGTAGGGCCCCTAAATTTGCCCCTGTTTTTTCCTTGAAAAATTTTATAGTTTTAGTTTTCAGATTTAAGTCTTTGATCCACCTGGAGTTAGTTTTTGTGTATGGTGTGAGGTACAGATCATGTTTCATTTTTCTGCAAATGGATGTGCAGTTTTGGCAACATCATTTGTTAAAGAGACCATCTCTTCCCTATTTAATGGATTTCAGTCCTTTGTCAAAGATCAGCTGACCATAGGTCGATCTATTTCTGGGTTCTCAATTCTATTCCCTTTGTCTATATGTTTGTCATTGTACCAATATGAGGCAGTTTTGACTACTGTGGCTGTATAGTAGGTTTTAAGATCTGGCAATGTGAGATCTCCTATTTTCTCCTTCTTCTTCAGTAGTGTTTTGCTTATCTGAGGTCTCTTTCCATTCCATACAAAGTTAATGATTGTTTTTTTCCATATCCTTAAAGAATGTTGATGGGATCTGCATTGGGATTGCATTGAACGTACAGATTGCTTTGGTAGAATTGACATTTTCACAATGTTCAATATTCCTATCCACGAGCATGGCATGTTCTTCCATTTATGTAGATCTCTTATGGTTTCTTGAAGTAGTCTTTTATAGTTTTCTTTGTAGAGGTCTTTTGTGTCCCTGGTAAGATTTATTCCCAAGTATTTTATTTTTTTGGTGGCTATTGTGAATGGTATTGATTTCCTTACTTCTTTTTCAACAATCTCTTTGCTAGTATAGAGGAATCCAACTGATTTTTGGATGTTGATCTTGCATCCTGCCATGATGCTAAATCTTTCAATTAGTTTAAGTAGATTTTTTTTACTGAGTTTCTTGGGTTTTCTAGGTATAGATCATATCAACAGCAAATAGGGATAGTTTGACTTCTTCCTTACCAATTTGGATGACTTTGATTTTCCTTTCTTGCCTCTTTGCCCTAGCTAGGACTTCCAGTACAATGTTGAGTAGAAGTGATGATAGAGGGCATCCTTGTCTGGTTCCTGTTCACAAGGGGAATGATTTCAGTCTCCCTCCATTGAGAATAATGTTGGTTGTTGGTTTTGCATAGATGCCCTTTATTATTTTGAGGAATGTCCCTTCTATTCCTATTTTGCTGAGAGTTTTTATAAGGAAATGGGTGTTGGATTTTATCAAATGCCTTTTCTGCATCGATTGATATGATCATGTGGTTCTTTTCCTGTTGTATTTATGTGGTGGATGATGTTGATTGTTTTTCTACTGTTGAAGCATCCTTGAACACCTAATATGAACCCCACTTGGTTATAATGAATTGTTCTTTTGAAATGTTGTTGGAGTCTATTGGCTAGGATTTTGTTGAAGATTTTTGCATCTATATGCATGAGGGATATTGGTCTGTAGTTTATGTTTATGAATTGTGTTATTATTTCCTTTGTTGGTATTGTTTTAGTATTTGCTAAATATTTGTGTTTGTCCTTTTTTTAATTGCAATGTAAAGGCTTATTATTTTTCTTTGAAGTTACCCTTTGATTTATAATTTTCTTCCCACGTTTAGAACAGTCCATTCTTACTGGTCCACTTTTGAGGATTTTTTTTTTTTTTCAGTGTAACCCATGCTGAAGAATGTAGTCTTTGATTTTCATCACTAAGTAATTTCTTTGTGCCGTTTTCACTTTCAGCAAAGAATATTGTGTCATCTGCATGCTGTAGGTTGTTGAATCTTCCTCCAATCCTGATACCACATTGTTCATATAGTCCAGCTTTTCAGATTATTTGCTCAACATAGAGATTGAGTAAGTATGGTGATCGGATAGAACCCTAACATAAGCCTTTCCTGATTTTAAACCATACATAATTCCCTTGTTCTTTTTAAACAATAGCCTCTTAATCTATGTACAGGTTCCTCATGAACATGATTTAGAATTCTGGAATTCCCATTCTTTGAAATGCTATCTATAATTTATGATCCACACAGTGCTTTGCATTGTCAATAAAACACAGGTAAACATTTTTCTGACATTCTCTGCTTTTGGCTAAGATCTAACGGACATCAGCAATTATATCTCTCTTTCCATGTCCTCTTCTGAATCCAGCTTGTATTTCTGGAAGTTCTCTGTCAATACACTGCTGCAAACGTTTTTGAATTATTTTCAGCAAAATTTTGCTTGGATGTGATATTAATGGTATTGTTCAATAATTTCCACAATGTGTTGGATCACCTTTCTTTGGAATGGCACAAATATGAATCTCTTCCTGTCATTTGTTAGATAGCTGCCTTCCAAATTTCCTGGCATAAATGAGTAAGCGCTTCCAGTGCTGCATCCATTTGTTGAAATATCTCAATGAGTATTCTGTCAGTTCCTGTATCCTGGTTTTCAGCCAGTTCTTTCAGTGCAGCTTAGACTTCTTACTTCCATAACATTGATTCCTGACAATATGCCATCTCCTGAAATATTTCAACATCAACCAGTTCTTTTTTGTATAGTGCCTCTGTTCATTCCTTCCATCTTCTTTTGAAGTTCCCTGCATTGTTCAATATTTTGTCCATAGAGTCCTTCAATATTGCAATTAGAGGCTTAATTTTTTCTTCAGTTCTTTCAGCTTGAGAAATGTTGAGTGTGTTCTTCCTTTTAGGTTTTCTGATTCCAGGTCTTTGCACATTTCATCATAACACTTTACTTTTTCTTCCTGAGCTGCCCTTTGAAATCGGTTCAGCTCTTTCTTTCAAAATTTCTTTTTGCTTTAGCTACTGTCCATTCAAGAGCAAGTTCCAAAGTTTCTTCTGACATCCATTTGGGTCTTTTCTTCCTTTTCTGTCTTTTTAATGACCATTTGCTTTCTTCACGTATGATGTTCTTGATGTTACCCCACAGCTCATCTTGTTTTTGATAATTGTTGTTCAATGCATCAAATCTATTCTTCAGATGCTCTTTAAATTCAGGTGGGATGTACTCAAGGTCATATGTTGGCTCTCCTCGGCTTGTTTTAATTTTCTTCAGCTTCAGTTTGAACTTGTATATGAACAATTGATGGTCTGTTCCATGGTCAGCACCTGGCCTTGTTCTGACTAATGATATCAAGCTTCTCCATAGCTTCTTTCCACAGATGTAGTCAATTTGCTTTCTATGTATTCCATTTGTTGAAGTCCACTTGTATGACCCCTGATTATGTTTTTGAAAAAGGGTATTTGCAAAGAATAAGGATTTGGTCTTGCAGAATTCTATCATGCAATGTCCAATGGCATTTGTGTCACCAAGGCCATATTTTCCAACTACTGGTGCTTCGTCTTTGTATATAACTTTAATTTTCCAATCACCAGCAATAATCAATACATCTTAATTGCATGTTTGGTCAATTTCAGACAGCAGATGTTGGTAAAAATCTTCAGTTTTTCATCTTTGGCTTGGGTAGTTGGTGCATAAATTTGAATAATAGTCATATTAACTGGTTTCCTTGTAGGCATATGGATATTACCCTATCTCTGACAGCACTGTACTTCAGGATAGATCTTGGAATGTTTTGACAATGAAGCAACACCATTCTTCTTCAATTTGCCATTCCTGGCATAGTAGACCATATATGATTGTTTGATTCAAAATTACCAGTACCAGTTCATTTCAGCTCACTAATGCCTAGGATACCTATCTTTATGCATTCCATTTCATTTTTAACAACTTCCAGTTTTCCTAGACTCATATTTGTACATTCCACATTCCAATTATTAATGAAAGTTTTAGCTGTTTCCTCCCATTTTGAGTTGTGCCCTGCCAGCAAATGAAGATCCCAAAAGCTTTGCTCCATCTACAACATTAAGGTCATCTGTACTTGGGGGGACAGCTTTTTCCCAGACAAATTCTGTGTACCTACAAATCTAGAGAAGGTTCATCTTCCAGCACTACCTTAGACAATGTTTCAAGGTCATTCATAAGGTTTTTCAGTAATATATCAGATGGTGTTTCACTGCTATTAGTAAGATTCTCAGTGGCCAGTTCTTTCAGAAGTGGATGGACCCATCCATCTTCCCAGGCTTTCTTAGTTTGGAAACTGTGCTGAAACTTGTCCACCATGGATGACCCTGCTGGTATTTGAGAGAGTGGTAGCATAGCCTCCAGCTTTGCAATAATATGCAAGCCACCACAATACGACAAATTGACAGATGAGTGGTGGAATAAATATTTACTAAGAACTAAATACATACTCGGAGCCCTGGTGTTTCAAAAGTTAACCATTCAGCTGCTGACTGAAATGTAGGCAATTTGAACCCACCTGCTGATCTGCATGAGAAAGATGTGGCTTCTTTCTCATTGGATATCGTATGGGAGAGTTCTACTCTTTCTATAGTGTCATTTTGAGACAAAATCAACTCCAAAGTAGTGGTTTGTTAAGTACCTAATGCAAGACTGACTAGAGTCTAATTTTACAGATGCAGATGAGATTTTTAAAATTACAGCAACTCATTCCTTCCAGGAAATTACTTTCTTGTCACTCCGCTCCCTGTGGTAAATTGCCAACTTCTTTGGACAATAATTGAATTTAGTAATTCCTTGTGTTCATCCTTAGGAGCACTGGTAGCATAGTGCCTAAGGCATCTGACCTGACTGCTAACCAGAAGGCTGATGGTTCAACCTCACCAGTCATTCCATGGAAGCAAGACTGGGTAATCTACTTCTGTTAAGATTTACTGCCTCAGAAACCCAGTGGGGGGTGCAATGAGTTGGAATCCAGTTGACTGCATTTTACCATCCATATGTTCACCAGCCACTCCTCGGAAGGAAGGTTGGGCAATCTACTTCCGTAGTGATACTGCCTCAGAAACCCAAGGAGGGGTAGCTATGAGTCGGGGCCAACTCAACAGCATATAACAACAACAACAACAACAACATGTTCATCCATGGCTTCTAGCATAGTGCTACTACATACGGAACAGTTTTTTTTTTTTTTTTTAAATAAATATATTTCACAGAGTCCATTTTAACCAGGCTGTCTTTTGCAATAACACTCATCAATACCCTTTAATTTCTTGTTACTTCTTTTATTATATATTCATGTTAAATATTATACATGTAATTCTAAGGCAAAGATCCTAACTTCCTTTTATTTGTTCCTTAATTCAACAGTTTGATCAATTGCCTCTAAAATGTTCTCTTTTCTATAGAAATAACTCAGCTTCTCTTTATGAACTGATGTTATGTGGCATTTCATCACTTCTTGTATGAAACTATTAACTTATGATGGATCAAGCGCTTATAAAACAAAGCAGATTTAACACTTCTGAGATTACAAATACAAGACTGTAAATTTAAAACAGCAGAGTATGTAGAAACTTTCTGTCATAATTACTGTTGGAGATAATAGCCTTTATAAAGCTATTCTGAACAATCTACCATTTCTTCAAAATAGAAATCTGGAGGCAGGCTTGGTAGATCATTTTTCTAGCTAAATGAGTATCCATATACATCTGCACTATTAAAAGGTGTTGTCCTTAAATATCCCATTTTCTTCTCCCTCTCCATTTGTTGCACCAGATGTTTTGGCTTTTTATTTGTTGAAGAGTGCATTGGGTTCCCATGAGTCCTTTTAAAAAAATTATAGCTTTTAAAAATAAAACTTTCTTCCTAAATGGTAGTGGCCTGTAGATAAAGACCAATATGTGTTGTAACTCAGGATACCTGTTGCTGTGGTTTCATTTTTATAATTTATTTGGAAAATACTTAGTAGACAATTTCCTTTTAACTAGAAAGGCGAAGTGAGTTGATGCTGTTTGCTTAATTTTGTGGGAAATGAGCTATATGAAGAAATTGAAAAACTTGACTTTGGTCAATCAACTTGTCAATGACGAAACCAAAATCAGGACTTCAAAATCTCTTGTCTTTTATTTCATTCATTTAACTGCATCTTAAGCAGTACAATTCTCAACTCATTACACTTTCAATTCCCTACCCTCACAATCATAACTGAAATACAATCACCTTAAGCATGCTTACACCACACAATAGAAATTTCTTCTATGAGATTTCCTTTTCCCTGTTTCAATGACCTTCTCTTCCAAAATTAGAGTAGCGTAGTGTCTAAGGCACTTGACTGCTAACCAGAAGGCTGGTGGTTCAAACCCACCAGCCACTCCTCAGAAGGAAGATGGGGCAATATACTTCCATAGTGATACTGCCTCGGCAACCCAAGGAGGGGTCGCTATGAGTCAGGTCTGACTCGACAGCACATAACAGCAACAACAAAAAAATGGATCTTTTAGGGAGTGAGATTTTTTCTGGCTCTATGTATTTCTCTCATCAGGAAAAAAAAAGAAGGAAAGAAAGAAACAGAGAAGAAAAGAAGAAAGGGGGGAGAGAGGAAGAAATGAAGGAGAGAAGGAAAAGACACAGAAAATAAATATAAAGATAGAATAAAACAGATATTATTAATTATGAAAATTCTAAATAAGAATAGCCTTCATTATAAAGTAAAAAACTAAAACATGTACATACAGAGGAATGATAATATTTGTATGTAAATGGAGTCCCTGGATGGCACAAACTGTTAAGTTCTTGGATACGAACAGAAAGGTTGACAGTTTGAATCCACCCAGAGGCTGTTTGGAAGGTCTGGCAATCTACATCTGCAAAGACATCATTCGAAACCCTATGGTACACAATTCTACTCTAAAACACATGGGATCACCATGAGTTAGAATCAATGTATTATGAGTTGATGTACACCCAAGCTAAATACCGAAGCTGGTATCAACCAGTCCCTTCATCATCATAAATTGCTGTGTCTATTATGTACCTGTGAATGTTTCCACCTCCAAACCTTTGATTATTCTAGCCCCTTGAGCTCAAATGCTAACATAGTACACTGCTACTGACACTTAAAAAAAATTTTATTAAAGAAACATATTTTTTTCATCCCAAACCAAAAAACCAAATCAAACTCACTGTCGTCAAGTCCATTTGACTTACAGCAACCCCTCCTTAGGTTTCCGAGGCAATATTTCTATGGAAAAAGATTGCCCAGTCTTCCTTCTGAAGTGTGGCTGGGGGGTTTGAACTGCCAGCCTCTGGATAGCATTCAAATGCCTTAGGCACTAGGCCACCAGAGCTCCCAACCGACACCATATAAACTTAGAAAATATAATTAAAGAAACATATATCTTTTTCATGTGAAGTTCCATGGTATTTTATCTTCAGTGCACCTAGAGCATTTATGGTAACATAAAGTAATCAGTAACATACACCTCTCCATATATCAATACATTTCCTAAGAACACTCTCCACATCTTATAAGAATACTTTGACATGCTTAGAATGGTAATATTTTGTTTTGCATATAGTTGAAGTTTAATATTTGTTACAAGGCAAGAATGATCACTATCACTATTTTACCATTTTTCTTTATATTAGGAAGTACTAGCTAATGAAATTGTTGTCATTGTTGTTGCTGTTATGTGCTGTCAAATCCTCTCTGACTCATAGCAACCCCTCCTGGGGTTTCCGAGGCAGTATCACTATGGAAGTAGATTGCCCGATCTTTGTTCTGATCAGTGGCTGGTGGGTTTGAATCTATAGCCTTCTGCTTAACAATCAAGTGCCTTAGACACTATGCCACAAGAACTCCCAGATAATGAAATTAGATAAGTGAAATAAATACCATATTAAATGAAAAGGTGGAGGCAAAATTATTATTATTATTATTATTATTATTATTATTATTATGAGGAAGATTTTACCTACTGAGAAAATCCAAGAGAGGCAACTGTTTTATTTTGTTGTTGTTGTTGCTAGATGCCACCCACAGATGCTGCAACTCACAGTGACCTTGTGTTTAGAACAAAATGTTGCCTGTCACAATTCTTGCTATGTTTGAGCTCATTGTTGCAGCCATTGTGTCAACCCAACACATGAGCCTTTCCCTCTTATATGCTAAACCTCTACTTTACTAAGCATGATGTCTTTCTTCAATGATTGATCCCTCCTTATAACTTATCTAAAAAAAGTGAGAAGAAATTCTCGACATCTTCACTGTAAGGAACTTTCTGTCCACACTTCTTCCAACACTAACTTTTTTATTCTTTCATGGTATATTCAGTAATCTTGATCAACATCACAGTTCAAATGTCTCAATTCTTCTTCACTCTTCCTTTTTCATTGTCCAGCTTGCTGACAATATGAGATGATTTAAAATATCATGATTTATGTCAGGTAGAACTAGACATCAAAGTGACATCTTTGCCTTCTAACATTTCAAATAAGTGTTTTGGAGCATATTTGCTAATGAAATGTCTTTTGATTTCTTAACTGTTGCTTCCATGAGCATTGATCCTTCATCCAAGAAGAATTAAATCTTTGACTCCTTCAATTTATTTGCCATTAATAAGATGTTTTTTATTGGTCTAGTTTTAGGGATTTTTTCCCCCTAATGTTTAAGTACAATCTATACTGAAGGCTACAGTGTTTTACTTTCAACAGTTAAGTGCTTCAAGACATCTTCACTTTCAGCAAGAAAAATTGTCATCTCCAATTAGTTTTCCTCCAATCCAGATGCTTTGTTCTTCTTTGTATATAGCCCAACTGCTTGTATCATTTCTTTAGTATATAGACTAAGTAAAGTGAAAAAATACAACACTGTCACACATATTTTCCAATTTTAAACCACACAGTGTCCCTTTGTCATATTTGAATGACTTCTTATTGATCCTTGCACAGATTCCTCATGAGAAAAACCAAGTGATCTGGAATTTCCATTCTTTGCAATTTTATCCATACTCTATTATGATTCATGCAGTCAAATTCTTTTGCATATTAAACACAAGATAAACATCTTTCTGGTATTTTTTGCTTTCAGCCAAGATCCATCTGATGTCAGCAATGATATCTCTACTTCTATTTCTTCTTCTGAATCAGGCTTGAACTTCTGGCAATTCTTTATAGATGTTTGGCTGCAGCTTTCTTTGAATTATCTTCAGCAAAATTTGTTACCCTGGGGTTCCGGCAAGATGCAGCACTAGGCAGAAAGACTGCACAGACACTCTTCAACAAAGAAAAGGAAACCAATTAACACAGACAAGGAAGATAATCCTGGGCCCCTGAGCCTTGAAGGGAAGGATATAGAAGTAGACTAAACCCCAACTAGCAGAAAAATGTGCGTGAAAATATCAAAAAAGGAGACATATGGAGCTATGGTCTGGCAGCGATCCTGAGTGATCCTGATGGCACAGACAGCTTGGAGATTCCCGAGTGGTGGTAGGACTTAAGAATTAACTTAAAAATCACTCTACTAGCCAGGGACTGCACGGAGGACTGTGCATGGTGGCTGGGGAACAAACACAGAAGGTGAAGAGAAAGATGGGCTGAGCTGTGGACTTTTGCCGGTCCGGAGGACACTGTCATTTTGAAGGTTTAAAAGGGGGCTTGACTGTTTTGGATATTTAAAGAGACAGCACTCTCGCAGCATCCTGGGGCTTAAGAACATGTTCTGCTTTCCAGCAACCCCAAGGACACTCGGGACCTGCAAGACTGACAAGTTTTTGAAGGTTATTGGATTGTAATTCGTGTCTAATTGAGTGAGAGACAACAATAGTCCCCATAAGACACAACTACACACACACCTCCTGCAACTTCACTTACTGAGCAACTGCCACTACCTCCTTCTCCACTAATGGGCCAACAATAAAAAAACACCAAGAAGAGCCTGAGCCACCCTTGGCTGCTCTTCACAAACAGTTAACAGAGATCTAAATACAACAATGCCGCAATGCCTCGGAGACAACAGACCATCACAGTCCACACAAAAAAGTAGGATAAAGTGGTTGAAAAAAGGGAGCAGGATACAGACCCAGAACACATCCCTGAGGAAGAAGCAGCATTGG
>NW_006921599.1:440234-448053 GCF_000298275.1 Orycteropus afer afer
CACTCCTCGGAAGGAAGGTTGGGCAATCCTACTTCCATAGTGATACTGCCTCGGAAACCCAAGTAGGGGTCTCTATGAGTTGGGGCCGACTCGACGGCAAATAACAACAACAACAATATTAAAGATATTGTTTAATAATTTCTGCATTCTTTTTGGTCACCTCTTTTTGGGATGGGCACAAATGGATCTCTTCCAGTCAATTGGCCTGGTAGTTCTCATCTAAATATCTTGATGCAGACAAGTAAGCACTTCAAGTGTTGCTTTTGAAATTTGTTGAAGCAACTCAATTGGTATTCCATCAATTCCTAGTGCCTTGTTTTTCACTAAGGCCTTCAGTGCACTTTGAATTCCTTCCATACCAGTGGTTCTTGATCATACGCTACCTCCTGAAATGGTTAAACATCAACCAATTCTTTTTGACACAGGACTCTGTGTAATCCTTGTATCATCTTTGTTGTTTTCTGTATTATTCAATATTTTGCCCCTAGAATCCTTTAATATTGCAACTTAAGTCTTGAATTTTCATTTGCATTCTCTCAGCTTGAGAAATATCAATTGTTTTCTCCCCTTTTGGCTTTCTAACTCTAGGTCTTTGCACATTTCTTTATAATGCTTTATCTCTTCTCAAACGAACCTTTGAAATCTTCTTTTTAGGTCTTTACTTCATCACTTTTCTGTTTGATTCAGCTATTCGTATGTACTCACAAGCAGTTTCAAAATCTGACACCCATTTTTGTCTTTTCTTTCTTCCTTGTTTAATGACCATTTGCTTTCTTCAAATATCATGCCCATGATGTTATCCACAATTCTTCTGGTCTTCAGTCATTAGGGTTCAATGTATCAAATCTGTTTCTGTAATGGTCTCTAAATTCAGACCCAGAAGGCTGGTGGTTCAAACCCACAAGCCACTCCTCCAAAGGAAGATTGGGCAATCTACTTCCATTAGTGATACTGTCTCAGAAAACCAAGGAGGGTTCGCTACGAGTCAAATTTGGCTCAACGGCAGTGAGTTTGGGTTTTTTTGTTTGTTTGTTTGTTTTAAAGATGGCATGGAATAGACATCTGAGCTCATCTAAATTCAATAGGGGGAAGGAGGATCAAGATCAACAGCTCAAGGCTTATTCCTATGAGGTGAAAGTCAGACACTCCTCCACCACCCAATCTTTTTACCAATTCTAACAACAATCATCCTTCCCATGGCACCCTACTTCTCTGCTGGATTTGCTTATTCATTGCAATGGCCACACAGAACTCACACACAATATTCATGATTATGGGGTTTATCAGGGAAGTAACAGGTTACAATTTAAGATCATAAATGACTCAGGATACAGTCCTTCAATCGGGATAGCTTCTTCTCAGCTATGCCACAGGAATGCCTGTTTTTGGCCTTGAACCTCTCAGCTCCATGCCCCTTGTCTTCAGCTCTGCTTTGGCAAGTATTACAGAATTCTTCTAGCTCTGCTGATAAGTGCCTAAAGGCACCCCAATCCACCAGTAAGCCTCAGCCCAAAGGTGCCCTGATCTAGCTTCATGTGTCAGGAATCCCACTGCCAGATCACCTGCCAAGTCTCCTGGGTCTGCTACTACCATTTAACTGCCACCTTAAACTATCTCTTAAAAGTGTTAAAGCTTTCTGTCTGCTGGACTGAAGAGGTTCAGTGCAGGGATCTCAGATCCAAAGGATGTGCTCTACCCCGCCTCTTCTTTCTTACTGTTAGTGTGATACTCCCTTCTTGACTCTGGGATGGCTCATTTTAAGCTTAGTATAATGGCAAAACTGACCAAGCCACATGTTAGGGTTGTTATTGTTGTTGCTAGATGTCGTCAAGTAGTCTCCAACTCATAGAGACTTTATGCACAACAGAATGGAACACCGCCTGGTCCCACACAAGCTCTGTGATCTCTGCTATACTTGAGCCCATCTCTGCAACCACTGTGTTCATCCATTTGTTGAGGGCCTTCACCTCTTTTGTCAACCTCCACATTACCAAGCATGACATCCTTCTCCAGGGAAGAGTCCCTTGTGATAACATGACCAAAGTAGGTGAGACGAAGTCTGAGCATTCTTGCTTTAAAGGAACATTCTAGCTGCACTTCCTTCAGGACAGATCTGTTAGATCTTTTAACAGTCCATGGTACTTTCAGCATTCTTTGCCAGCACCACATCTCAAAAGCATTGATTCTTCTTTGATCTTCCTTATTCATTGTCTAGCTCTCCTGTGCATATGAGGTGACTGAAAATATCGTGGCTTGCGTCAGGCCCACTTTAGTCCTCAAAGAGACATCTTTGTTCCTCAGCACTTGAAAGAGGTCTTTTGCAGCTGACTTGCCCAGTGCTGTATGTCCTCTGATGTCCTGACTGCTGCTTCCATTGGCGTGGATTGTGGAACCAGACACATATGAGGCTATTGAAAATACCATGGCTTGTGTCAGGTGCACCTTAGTCCTCAAGGAGATATCTTTACTCCTCAGCACTTGAAAGAGGTCTTTTGCAGCTGACTTGCCCAGTGCTGTATGTCCTCTGATGTCCTGACTGCTGCTTCCATTGGCGTGGATTGTGGAACCAAGCAGTGTGAAGTCTTTGGCAACTTCAATCTTTTCTCCATTTATCATGATGCTGCTTGTAAGCCCAGTTGTGAGAATTTTTGTTGTCTCTATATTGAGATGTAATCTATACTGCAGACTGTATTCTTCAATCTTCATCAGCAAGTGCTTCAAATCATCCTCACTTTGAGCAAGCAAAGTTGTGTCACCAGCATATTGCAGGTTGTTAATGAGTCAGCATATTGCAGATTGTTAATGCACCTTCCTCCAATTCTGATGTCATGTTCTTCTTCATATAGTCCAGCTTCTCAGATTATTTGCTCAGCATATAGATTGAAAAATTATGGTGAGATGTACAAACCTAATGAACTCCCTTCTTGATTTTAAACCATGCAGTGTCCCCTTGTCCTGTTCAAATGACAGCCTCCTGGTCTATGTACAGGTTCCTCAGGAGTACAAGTAAGTGTTCTGGAATACCCATTCTTCTCAATGTTATCCACAATTTGTTATGATCCACAAAATCAAATGCTTTTGCATAATCAAGAAAACACAAGTAAACATCTTTCTGGTATTCTTTGTTTAAGCCAAGATACATCTGACATCAGCAATGATATCCTTTGCTTCATGTCCTCTTCTGAATCCAAACTGAACCTCTGGAAGTTCTCTGTTAATATACTGCTGCAACCATTTTTGAATTATCTTCAGTACGATTTTACTTGTGTGCGATATTAATGATATTGTTTGATAATTTCCATATTCTGTGAGATCACCTTTCTTTGGAATGGGTACAAATACGGATCTCTTCAAGTCTGTTGGCCAGGTAGCTGTCTACCAAATCTCTTGGGAAAAATGAGTGCCTCCAGTAGGGCATCCACCTGTTGAAACATCTCAGTGGGTATTCCATCAATTCCTGGAGCCTTGTTCTTTAACAGTTCCTTCAGTGTAGCTTTGACTTCTTCCTTCAGTACCACTTGTTCTTGATCACGTGTCATCCCCTGAAATGGATGAAGATCGACCAGTTCTTTTTGGTTCAGTGACTCTGTGCATTCCTTCCATCTTCTTTTGATGCTTCCTGCATCACTCAATATTTTGCCCATAGAATCTTTCAATATTACAACTTGAGGCTTAAAGATTTTCCTCAGTTCTTTCAGCTTGAGAAATGCCAAGCGTGTTCTTCCCTTTTGGTTTTCTAACTCCAGGTCCTTGTACATTTCATTATAGTAATTGGTTTTGTCTGCTCAAGCTGCTCTTTGAAATCTTCTGTTCAGCTCTTTTATTTTGTCATTTCTTCTATCTGCTTTAGTTACTCTCCATCCAAGGGCAAGTTTCAGAGTCTCTTCTGACATCCAATTTGGTCTTTTCTTCTTTTCTTGTCTTTTTAATGACCTCTTGCTTTCTTCATGGCTGATGTTCTTAATGCCATCCCACAATTCTTCTGGTTTTCTGTCATTGGTGTTCAGTGCATCAAATCTATTCTTTAGATGGTCTCTAAATTCAGAAGGGATATATTCAAGATCATATTTTGGCTCTTGTGGACTTGTTTTAATTGTCTTCAACTTCAACTTGAACATGCATATGAGCAGTTGATGGTCTGTTGCTCAATCAGCAGATGGCCTTGTTGTGCCTGAAGATAATGAACTTTTTCATCACCTCTTGCCACAGATGTACTCAGTCTGATTCCTCTGTATTCCATATAGCAAGGTCCATGTCTATAGATGCTATTTGTGTTGTTCTGAAAAGATATTTGCAATGAATAAGTCATTGCAAAATTCTATCATATGATCTCCAGCATTATTTGTGTCACCAAAGCCATGTTTTCCAGCTATTGGTGATTCTTCTTTGTTTCCAACTTTTGCTTTTCAGTCACCAGTGATGATTAACACATCTTGATTGCATGTTTGGTCAATTTCAGACTGCAGAACTTGATAAAAATCTTCAATTTCCTCATCTTTGTATTTGGTGGTTGGTGCATAAATTTGAATAATAGTCATATTAACTGGTCTTCCTTATAGGCATATGAATATTATCCTATGAATGAGAGCATTGTACTTCAGGACAGATCTTAAATCATTCTTTGTGATGATGAATACCACACCTTTTCTCTTCAAATTGTCAATCCCGGCATAATAGATCATATGGTTGTCCGATTCAAAATGGCCAAAACTGGTCCATTTCAGCTCACTAATGCCTAGGATATCAATATTTGTGCATTCCATTTCATTTTTGACAGCTTCCAATGTTCCTAGATTCATACTTTGTACATTCCATCTTCCTATTGTGAATGGATGTTTGCAGTTGTTTCTCCTCAATTTGAGTCATCCCACATCAGCAAATGGAGGTCTCAAGAGCTTTACTTTATCCATATCAGTAAGGTTGGCCCTACTGTGATGATGTAGCTGTTTCCTAGTATTTTCAAAATAGTAGTCATATTTTGAAATCCTGCTGACCTAAGGGGCTTCTCTTCCTGTACTGTATCAGAAAATGTTTCCGGGCTATTCATAAAATTGCACAGTAATATATCAGACAGTGTTTCTCTGCTACTCATAAGGTTTTCCCTGGCCAATTCTTTGAGAAGTGAATGGCCTTTTCCTTCTTCCTAATCTATCTCAGTCTGTAAACCACATTAAAACCCGTGCTCCATGTGCAACCCTGCTGGCACTTGAAGTATTGTTGGCACAGCCTCAAGACTCAAAGAAACATGCAAGCCATAATAGTATGACAATCTGACAGACAATTTTGTCTCACTTTGCTGTTTGAAACCTCTCCACCCTCTCCTTACCTTGATCCCTGGTACTGCTATGTTGTCATCGCCTTGGCTTCTCTTTCCCCCACTTTCCTGCCTGTTGGACATGGGGCCTGGGTCCTTCCCCTTACCTAGATCCCTGGCTGCTGCTTTGCTCTGTCGTCCCCTCTGGCTTCCCTTTCCCCTGCTTTCTTGCCTGGTGGTGGTGTGGCTTGGGTCCCTCCCCTTACCTGGAAGAAGAAATGCAGATGGAATGCTCTTTGGATGTGAGAACGGCCAGACTTTGTCCCACATACTTTGGTCATGTTTTCAGAAGGAACCATTCCCTGGAGAAGGATGTCATGCTTGGTAAGGTAGAGGGTGGACAAAAGAGAGGAATGCCCTCAATGAGATGGATTGACACAGTGGCTGTGGCAATGGGTTCAAGTATAGCAGGTATCACGGAGCTGGTGCAGGACTGGGAGTTGTTTCGTTCTGCTGTGCATAGGGTCACTATGAGTTACATACACCTTATTTACATGGTCCCACCTGCACAAGGGTGCCATACATCTTATTGTTAGTAAATTATCCAATCCCCATGGTGGGTTATGAGCACGTGATATTTGTGTAGCCTAATTATTTTGTGAGAGTTACAAAAACTGTGGTAGAAGGGCTATATTAAGTAATTCACTGCACCACATGTGAGTTGTATTCAAGATCATAGTTTGGCAGTTAGCCCCTAGTGTAGTCCTGACTGATAATACACCTACTGCTCACTTATAATCTTTCTTGTTGTCTGACATTTTACATTTACACAATAAAGAAAAAATCTATCTGGCTATTTTGCCCTTTAAAATGAAGTAGATCTAGCAGTAATGAATGTCAAAGTGCAATGTGAGAATAACACTGGCTGTGATAGTTAAGATTATTTGTCAAATTGGCTGGGCCATGACTCTCAGTGCTTTGAAAGTTATATAATGATGCAATTTGGCTGTTACATAATGATGTTTTCATCCTTCATTTTGTGATCTGATGCTTCATCTTACATTTTTGCATAACAATGATTTTCGCAAAATGATCTGATCTTTGAAACCTAATCATGTCATTAAGTGAAGAGTGAGTGTACTGAGTTTCTCTGTTGATTCTTTCCATTTATGTAGTCAATTTGATTCCTATGTAATACATACAGCTAGGTCCTTGTGTACATTTGCCATTTCTGTTTTTAAAAGAAAGGATTTATATTGAAAAATTCATTGGTCTGAAGAATTCTATCATACGGTCTCTGGCATTGTTGCTGTCACCAATACTGTATTTTCCAACCACCAACCCTTGTTTATATCCAAATTTTGCTTTGCAATCACCAGTAATTACCCTTAGGTTTTGCATTTTGGTGCCTTTTTGATTAATTTTAGACTGCAGCATTTCATTAAATTGTTCAGTTTCCTCATTGTTGTCATTCATGGTTGTTGCATTAATTTGTACACCTACAAGAAAGACCAGTTAATATAATTATTATTCAAATGAAACACTGCCCGATCCCATGCCAGCTCCATGATCCCTGTTATACTTGAGCCCATCATTGCAGCCACTGTGTCAATCCATCTCGTTGAAGGCCTCCCTCTCCTTTGTTGACCCTCCACCATACCAAGCATGAATCCTTCTCCAGGGAATGGTCCCTTCTGGCAACATGACCAAAATAGGTGAGATGAAGTCTGGCCATTCTCGCTTCCAAGGAGCATTTCAGGTGCACTTCCTCTAGAACAGATCTGTTAGTTCTTTCAGCAGTCTTTCATGGTACTTTCAGCATTCTTTGCCACCACCACAACTCAAAAGCATCAGCTCTTCTTCAGTATTCCTTATTCATTGTCCAGCTCTCCCATGCATACGAGATGATTGGAAATATCATGGCTTGTGTCAAGCTCACCTTAATCCTCAAGGAGACATACTTGCTTCTCAGCACTTGAAACAGTTCCTTTGTGGTTGACTTTCCCAATGCTACACGTCGTCTAAAGTCATGACTGCTGCTTCCATTGGCATCAATTGTAGAACCAAGCAACGTGAATTCTTTGACAACATCAATCTTCTCTCCATTTATGGTGATGCTGCTCATTGGTCCAGTTGTGAGGATTTTTGTTTTCTTTATTTTGAGACGTAATCCATACTGCAGACTGTATTCTTCAACCTTCATCAGTAAGTGCCTCAAATCATCCTCATTTTCAGCAAGGAAAGTTGTATTGTCTGTGTATCTCAGGTTGTTAATGATTCTTCCTCCAATCCTGATGCCACGTTTTTCTTCATATAGTCCAGCTTCTCAGATTATTTCCTCAACATATAGATTGAATAAGTGTGGAAAAATGATACAACCTTGAGGAACTCCCTTCTTGACTTTAAAACATGCAGTGTCCCCTTGTTCCATTTGAATGACAGCCTCCTGGTCAAGGTACAGGTTCCTCATGAGTACAATCAAGTGTTCAGGAATTCCCATTCTTCTCAATGTTATCCATGATTTGTCATGATCCACACAATCAGATGCCTTTGCATTGTCAATAA